>NW_012151840.1:4647721-4655152 GCF_000956105.1 Propithecus coquereli
TGTAATCATCTTCCTTGAGGTAGTTGCTACCTTACAGGACACTTCTGATTCTTCTCAGTACCCATCTCCACCACCCTTCTTTGCTTTAGACATATACATAGACTCAGAATATGAGATAAATATATAAAAAATAAACTATACTCAGGGATAGCAGCACTATATGAGATTGGGCTCAATGTAATAATCATTTTGTAAAAGAACCATCAATGGATGCCAAAATAGTTTTGGGAAAATTTTAATATAAAATGTGTTTAAACATTCACAAAATATCTCTTCATAAATTTTTAATTCTAAGGAATAAGTGATAAATTTTCAACAGAGACAGCTGGCAGACCAAGTGGCCACAGTGACATCACCAAGAATGGGACAATTAGATACCTGTGAGGCTCAGTATCATGCTCTAAGGACACAGCATCGCTTTTATGTGATCTCAGCAAAAATGCATAATCTTAATCTAATCAAGAAGAACCATCATCCAAAATTGGTAAACCCAAATTGACAGGCATGCCACAAAACCAAAGGATCTTGAAAAAGTCAATGTCATAAAAGATAAAAAAAGACTGAAGAACTGTCACAGACTGGAGGAGATTGATGAATCATGACAAGTACTGTAGATGCAATGAGGGATCCTGGATTGGATTCTGAACCACTAAAATTTTGTTTTGGTAAGGATTAGTGATAAGGCTAGCTAAATTTGATGAAGCTTTATAGATACATCTCTGGGGAGCCAGTAGCTAAGGACAGAGTACCAGAAAAACAATATAGCAGTAACAATCAGTCAAGACAAGAGAGAATGCATACTTCTGGGTTTATTATTTCACATCAGGCTGGGATATGCAAAAAGATAAGCTTCAGAGGGACATAGGTTCTGGGGGGTTCCCAGGGAAGCCACATATATGGCGTATGAAGTCAGTAAATGACTTTAAGGAAGAAGTTTTGGTCTCCTAAACTCCAAGACAGAAAAATTATCTAGGCTTGAGCTCAGCTCTCACCAAGACTTCTCAGCAACATGGGCAGGTCCAGCTGGAAGAACAAGAGGAGGAAGAGATGTTTGGCCATTTGTTGAATCCAAGTATGCTCTTGTAGGTTCAGTGTCCACATCAGCAGCAGCCTCCAGAGTGCTGGCCGCTCCCCGCTCCACAGCAGCTGGAGCCCCCCGAGGGCTGGCTGCAGCAGCCAGAGCTCTGGGGTTTGTGGCAGTGGGACCTGCGGCGGCGCCTGTGGTGGCTCAGGCAGCAGCCACCACCCCCAGAACTGCAGCAGCTGCCACTCCCAGAGCTGCAGCAGCTGCCACCCCCAGAGCTGGAGCCACAGCAGCCCCCAGAACTGGAGCCACAGAAGCCCCCAGAGCTGACGCTGCAGCAGGAAGAGACAGGAGGGCACTTAGGGGGACACTTGGGGGGGCATTTTGGGGCAGGGCACTTGGGAGGGCACTTGGGGGTGCACTTGGGAGGGGGCTGGCACTGCTGCTGGCTCTGCTGGCAGGACATCTCGGCAGGCAGGCGTTCAGGAGCTGAGGGAGAGTCAAAGAGCAAGTCAGACCCAGGCACAGAGGCCACCCCTGCCTGTTCTTGTCCTCTCAGCACCATTTCTAGTCCCTTCCTTTTGATGAACTCTTTAAGGGTAGACATAGATAATTAATTATTGGAGCTTTCATTACTTCTAATAATTGACCAAATACTCTCATATCCTCTCTTTGGAACCTAATGTTCTTACATATACAATCCTAAAGCATTTTTATGGTTTTGTGATTAGAAAACTGAGGCCAAAATATATTAAGAAAACATTCTTCAAATCGAGCATGTAGTATGTAAAGGAGACAGCCTACAATTATACACATAAATCATGGAAACAATCTAGAAAGTGGTTTAGAAATGAAATCGTTTCTTTAGGGAAAACAGTCATTCCCTCTTGGAAGAATTTTCCAGATTATCTTGTTATAGGGACATAAAAGTCTAAAATTACAAAGGATGTTGGAAATTGCCTGGACGAACTAACTGATGAAAAGTATCATTTATTAACTTGGAACTTTCAGCCAGGTCCTCGATTTGGTCCAGTGCTCTGACATTTTCAGAAGACGACCACTGCAAATGAGTACTCAGCTCTTACATTTTGGTCGTATCTACTCTGCAGACCCATTAATGCGAGTGCTTAAACTAGTGATTTTTCTGTACACCAGCTGGGAACCACCATCCTCATCTCAACTTTTCAGGAAAGGACAGTTATATTTTCAAAGGTAAACCTCCCTTTCTGGAGACACTTACAGGTTAGCATGATAGGCAATGCTGCAAGGCTTTCAGACGAGAGACCCAACAACTACAGGTCAGTTGGGTTTTTTCAAGCAGCATGTCACAATCACAGAATTCCTTCTCCTCATGTCCCCAGTCTGTCCTTTGCTAGTATGAATGCCAGGACCACCCCGGCCTCTCCTCCTGCTCTGGGCTGAGCCTCCCTCTGTGGAAGCCCCTGCTCCTGTTGCCAATGGGCACTTACCTGGTCACAGGCAGCACTGGGTCTCTCAGCACCTCAAGAGGTGAGTGGATGCAGGTGCTCTGGCCCCAAGCTCTTTTATCCTGGCCTGGGCCCTGCTGCCAGCTGTGAGACAGGCCCTGGGCATGAAAGGACCCACCTCCTGACACCCACAGAGGTCCTGTGACCAGGTGATCACTGGAAGCTCCTCACCTCCCTCCTCCACAGGGCTCAGGGAAGCTGCTCTTAGCTTGAAATAAGACCACTTAGAAATGGAGGTGGGTAGGAAAATCCCTACCATCAACTCCTACCTGCTCTCCCTGGAGAGTGCCTGCCTTCAGGGCTCTCTCTCACTTCTCATTCTTGAAGCTTTGGCCCCAACTCTTAATTTCTTGCATCCTCGATATTAACTTAATGACTACATATAGCCTGGTTTAAACCAAGTTGTTACATATTCCTTCAAAGTTTATTCCATACAGTCTACCCCGACACAACATGCATTATAGATGGCAAGGTTTCAGCTTTATACAAATGGCGCCACACCCGAGGCACTCATCCATGACTCCTTCTCTTCTTTAAACATTATTTTTATAAGTTATTCAAGTTGATCTGTACAGGGAAAGTTTATTCATTTTTACAAGTATATAACATCCATCCTATGAATGCAGTGTGATTTTGTTATCTTGTCTCCTTGGGATGGACATTCAGAGTGTTTCCACCATTTGCTGTATAAGTATTGCAGCTGTGGAAATTTATGTCCATGTCTACTTGCTTTCGTGTGGGAGAGTCTCACCAAGTTAAGTACCTACAAGTGGAACTGAACTACTGAGTTTTGGATCATGCCCATGTCTCCAAATTGCTTGCATTGATTTCTGTTTGCATCTATGGTATATAAGAATCACTTTTGGGGCACATTGTTACTAAACTTAAATCATTGCCATTGATGGATGGGAATTGGTATCCTGTCATAGTGTTAATATGTGTTTCTCTGCTTTAAGCAGAGCATCATTTAATGTACTTTCAGTCCTTTGGGTTTTCTCTTCTGTGACTTGTCTGTTTTTTTTTTTACATTGTTTTTCTATTTGTTTATCTCTTTTTGTTAGGATCTGCAAGTGTTCTTTACATACTCTGGTTACTAATGTACTAATCTAATGTACTAATGTGTTGCAAATATCTTTTCCCAACAAATTATTTTCTTATTTGTGTTTTAATGATGCCATTTGATTAACAGATATTTTGTTTTTACATAGTGAATTTCTGCAACAATAACTATATTGTTTGTATTTTTCATGATGTTAAGAAATCACAACCGTTAATAAGCTCAGAAATCACTTCCATTTGTATTCTTTTAAAAAGAAAGGTCTTTATTCAACCCAGAAAGGAATTTTTTTACATTTTCTATATTTTTTGACATTTTTTCCAAATGGATAATGATTTGTCTCAGTATCATAATCAAATATCCCATTTTTCCCACTAATCTGAAATACCTCCTCTGTCATAACTCATTTTCCACATTCCTGAAGATTTAAAGTTAGACTTACAATTCTTTTCATTGTCAATTTGTCTACCCCTGTGGGAATATTCTGCTGGCTTAGTCACCATATGTGTATAATCAATTGTGATACATATATATACGCACAGGTTCCATCATTCCTTAAGAGTGTCCTAGTGATTATTAGACCTTTGCTTTTTCACATAAACTTCAGAGCCAGTTTGTCGTGTCCCAAAATATGAAAATAAAGTAAAACAAAACAAAACATCATTAGAATTTTGATAAAAATTTTATTGAATATATACATTAATTTATGAAGGATTATTGTATTTTATGTAATTTTCTTTTTCAAACACCCATAAATATGACATATCTCTCTATTTAGTTTGATAGTCTATAATGCCTTCTAATAAAGTCTTCTCATTTTTTAAACAATGTTTGACATTAAAATTATATTTTAGACATGTATTTTTGCTATTTAAATAGCAATTTCTAAAATTATGTTTTTGAATTATTTATAACTGGTTAATATAAATTTAACTTATTCTGTATTCTGATCTTACATCTTATGTTTCTAACTCTTACTGTTATTTTAATTTCCTGTAGTAATCATTCTATATTTTTTCTTTCTTAAAGTTTTTCTTTTTAGTTTAAATTCTTAGAATTACAACTGCTGTACGAAAGAATATGCTCATTTAAAATTTTAATTTTTATACACAAGAATAATTATTTGTTGAATATTGAGTCATAAAATCTCATTCAAATTTCCATGGGTATGCCAATTTATATTTATTAGAGCCATTTCTAATTCACCTTCAGCAATACTGAATATGTTATCCATTTTAAGTCTTTTCCAATTTAGTACAAAAGAATAAATCTAAGAGACTTCATCCTTGAAAAACTATCTTTGGTTCATACGTAGGTCATTGATTATTTGTACATGCAAACATGAAACAATAAATTCCAAAATGTATTGCTCACTCGTATTTCTTTCTAAGCTATTTATTTGTTCAGGTGCTTTGCCCATTCGTTTCTAGATAGATTTACTTATTTTCTATAAAATTGTAAAAACTTACTGTTTATTATGAATGTTAATATTAATACTATTCCAGACTTGTGTACTTTATTTTTTTCTCAGCTGATTATTTTCCATCTTTTTAAAAATTATGCTTTCTACCATATAGTATTTTTTTACTGCATGGTGAGATTTATCAATATTTTTTCCATGTTTAAAATATTTTAACCAACTATATATAAAGAAATAATTAGGTATACTGTATATTCTTCTAGTAATTTTAGAGTATTGATTTATTGTTGCTACTATAAATGGGGTTTGCATTGAAAGAAAACAAATTAAAAATCACTTGTGTGGTGGTGTCTCTGGGACACAGAGTAAAATTCACCAAGTCTGATTAATTCCCACCAGGTCTCAGAATTCTTTCCTCCTATACTATGAGATTATGAGACCCTGCCAACAGAGAAACATTCTCTCAGAAAATCACTCCTTTGCAAGTGCATATTGTTAATAGTAAAATGGTACCCAGGCCATTGAGATCTAATGTCCAACGTAAGGAAACAATCTTCATGATGTTACGTCATACTGCTACCTTGTTACCTAAACCCACATCAGATCAATTAATGGTTTGGGCACTGCCCTTTGTGGTGTCAGAGGCATGGACAGAATAGCTTCTAATCCTCATCACCTTTGGGATGGATGGCTAGACTTCTGGATCAGAACTACTGATGTAAGCTGAGTAATCAATATCTTGACTACTCTCTCATTAAATACATTTTCTGGGACAACATGAGCCATAGCCAGGTAATTCAGTGGCAGATTTCTGCAGGGTGATAAGGCTAGTATACTATAATGTAAATGTCTCAGGGAGAGAATTCCAATGATGATGGCTTAAGTCATATACAAAGTAAGTTAATACTAATAGTAAGAAATTGATTTTTATTACCCATTGAACCCAACCTGTTTTAGGAACTGTTGAGGGATACAGAAATGTGAGACCCAAGCTGTAGAATCAAGGACAGTTTATTATAATTGTGTTTGAAAGATAAGATTCATAAAGAGGTTATATTTGAACAGCACTCTTTTAGAAGTGCACAAGTCATGGAAAAAAGCATGAACGTTTGAGAGGGAGGAACAAATTCAAAGTATAGAAAATGGGCCATTTCACACTAAGAACATTTCTAAAGAGAGAGAGCAAAGCCTAGACTGGAGATGTAGCAAAGAGCCACGTCACACCTGCCTCAAAACGCCAGCCAGTAGAGACTGGAGTTCATCGTGGATCCAGCGGGGATCCCAAAAAGAGATTTCCTTAATGGTCTGGGGCAAGTTTTCCCAGGGGTGAGAGATGGTGGGGAGCTATTGTGGAACCTAGTGAGGAACAGAACAAAGGAGGAACAAGGCAGATGAGGGGCAGAGCAATTTAGGGGAGGCAGGACAGCAGGCCATACCAGACACTGACAGAAACATGCTATACCTGTGTATCAGACACACACACACCCACACACACACGCACACACACACACATGCACGCACACCCCTCAACCACATGCTAGTAGTGTTCATACTGCACAAAGTGACCTAGCTATTATCAAATCAACACCCATTCAGCGTCTAGGGAATTCCAGAGTTCTTCTCCAAGCCTGGAACGAACATGAGCACCTCTAGCTGTAATTCTCCTGCATCTGGTAAGTTACTTTAGTTGTTTAATAATCTTGCAGTACCATAAATGGGGTTCTTGTTATATGACTGTCTTAACTCAGATGTAAACTCTAGTCCTTCACCTTGATCTCCTGCAAATATGAAAATCCCAATATTTTTTTCAAGAGAAATCTGTGTTCATAGAGATAACTGAGTTGAGATCCTAAGGGACTAGCGGTTGAGTCAGGTTTACAAAATTCAAAGAAAAATTCTATAAAATAGTAAGTACTCCAGGTCTTAAGCATCCCCCTGTCTCCACCCCACTAGGGATGCTTTTGCCTTGGCCCATCACAGCAGGCCGAGCCCAGCTTTACACGATCTCACTGTTCCTCTACCTTCCCCTTCCACACATGTGGGCTTCACCTCAGCCCACCCAAATAACCCCTGCGAAACCTGAATCCTCACTCTAATTAGCAGATCAAGTCATCTCTCCCTCCCTCTGCTATACAACTTAATTCCTTATTCCTTCATTCCTTTGTATGTTCTCATTAAAATATCAATGAAACAAAAGAGTCTTGCATTTTCTAACCAGGTCCACTCTCTTTAGAAAGCAGCTATATGTTTAAGAAATGTATGGGTTAGCATTCGTTTAGAGAATATAGCATGTTATCAACTTTCCACCAGAAACTTTCCTTTCATTGGCTCAGTGACTCTCAGACATCCCTGGAGAGTTACTTTTGTATCATTTCTATTGCAGAAGTGACAAACTGAGAAAAAGAGAAACTAGGTATTTTTCATAAGGTCGTGCAGGTAATAG
>NW_012151840.1:4655627-4662827 GCF_000956105.1 Propithecus coquereli
TAGGCTGACGCCATGGCACTCTAGCCTGGGCAACACAGTGAGACTCTGTCTCAAAAAAAAAAAAAAAGATTTGGGAGTTAAAGAGAGGTGGGGAAGTCAGCTCCAAAACTAAGCAGGGCAGGCACGATCCAGGGAGAACAGGCAGTAAATGGTGTGGGCATTTTCCTACCCATCCCCATTTCTAAGTGGTCTTATTCCAAGCTGAGAGCAGCTGCCCTGAGCCCCATGGAGGGAGGCAGGTGAGGAGCTTCCAGGCACCTCCTGTCACAGGACCCACGTGGGTGTCAGGAGGCGGGTCCTCTCATGCCCAGGCCCTGTCTCACAGTGGGAGGCACATCTCAGCCCAGGATAAAAGGGCTCAGGGCCAGAGCACCTGCATCCACTCACCTCCTGAGGTGCTGAGAGACCCAGTGCTGCCTGCCACCAGGTAAGTGCCTTTGGGAACAGGAGCAGGGGCTTCCATAGAGGGAGGCTCAGCCCAGAGCAGAAGAGGAGGCTGGGCAGGGCCTCTGGGCCTGGGGTCCCCACAGATAGAGGAAGAGAAGCCTCAGGAAGACTGAAGGAGGATGTGCACAGGAACAGGGGAGTGGGCCAGCTGGGAACACAAAGGAGAGTTAGATGTCTGTGCCTTTGTGCTGTACCACATTAACCTGCAGCTGACTGACCTCTAAGGTCAGAGGGGGTTGAAGCCGGGGCCACCATGCTCTACTAGAATAGCTTCAAAGGGGACTGTCACCTTTGAGAACAAAACCGTGACCCTCCTTGCAAAGATGGGCTGGAGATAGTAGTTTTCAACTAGTAGAGACAAGCAGAGGATCCTTTGTGGCTTTTGAAACCTGCATACCTGTAGATTTAAACTAAAATTGAGGATCTCTTTCAGTCAGGCACAGCAAGTTGAGAATCACCGTGCTAAGATGTTATTGTGAGGTTGTGGAGTGGGAACACGGCAGAGAACCAGCCTAGAGCCAGGGTGCCTGAGTTCAATTTCCTCTGTGCACAAAAAATACAGTTGTTTAGCTTGTTCATTAACAAAGGGAGGGAGACCAGCCTGTCTCCAAGACCGTTTACAATTCTGCGTGCCCAAGTTTTCACAGGACAAAAGCACCTAGGAAGTTAATAGAAGATGAAATCCTTCATTTTCTTTCTGCAAGAAAATATTCCCAAGTTTCTACACTGGAAAGTTTCAGGGTTTTGTTTGTCACAATGAGAAAAATTGCCTCCTTCATTTACTAGATGTTTAATCTTGTCGGATATTTTTTTTATATGGTTTATTCCCTCAGTTTCCTTCTTTGTAAAAGATATAGTAATTCCTGACTATCTTAGAAAGAAATTGTGAGACTCAAAAAAGATTGTACGAGAACATTTGTCAAACTATAATAAACCACACAATTTTCAGTGATTAATTATTTGTGATTATATTAACTTAAAGAGTTCATCAAAAGGAAGGGACTAGAAATGGTGCTGAGAGGACACGAACAGGCAGGGGTGGCCTCTGTGCCTGGGTCTGACTTGCTCTTTGACTCTCCCTCAGCTCCTGAACGCCCGAGATGTCCTGCCAGCAGAGCCAGCAGCAGTGCCAGCCCCCTCCCAAGTGCACCCCCAAGTGCCCTCCCAAGTGCTCTGCCCCGAAATGCCCCCCAAAGTGTCCCCCTAAGTGCCCTCCTGTCTCTTCCTGCTGCAGCGTCAGCTCTGGGGGCTGCTGTGGCTCCAGCTCTGGGGGCTCCTGTGGCTCCAGCTCTGGGGGTGGCAGCTGCTGCAGCTCTGGGGGTGGCGGCTGCTGCCTGAGCCACCACAGGCGCCGCCGCAGGTCCCACTGCCACAAACCCCAGAGCTCTGGCTGCTGCAGCCAGCCCTCGGGGGGCTCCAGCTGCTGTGGAGGGGGGAGCAGCCAGCACTCTGGAGGCTGCTGCTGAGGTGGACCCTGAGCCAAGAACAGCAGAATCCAGGACAGCACACAACAAGGACATCTTCCTTCCCTCCTGGGCCTGCCTCAGAGGCCATAGACTTGCAAAGAGCCCATCTCCTCCCTTTGGGTCCAGAATCCCAAATCCTCCCCTAACCCCCAGCCACTGGCCTTGGACCCCATCTTTGCGGCTGATTTCCTATCCCCTGTCAAAGTCCCTAATGTCTTATTTTCTGACAGTGTGTGTCTGACTGATTAAAACAAGAAAACAAAGAATCTGCTCAGTGTCTTGTTCTAGAAGGACCCTAATTCTCCTTGGGGGCCATTGTTTTCCTCACTCTGTCCTGTGCTAGTGGTGACCTTGGAAGCCCAGGGACCAGCGGGGCACTCTGGCTTGAATTGGGGCAAAGGGAGGTGAGAGTGGGAAAGAGACCAGTGTTCCCGACTCTGTCCGTCCTGTGTTAACCAGCCGGAAGCAGCATTGCTGTGACTAAGTCCGAAATGTCTTTTTGTAAACACAGCTCCTCTGCCTCTGGTCCCCTTCGGGACCCTAACTGGTCTCTCCATGCTCCCCTCCCTGAGTAAACTCTCTCTGCTGCTCTGACCTGGCCCCCTTAAGTTCCTTTGTCCCTCACAAGTGTCCACACACACGCATGCGTACCTGAGCTCATGCACACACATGCACAGGTGCTTGTGTACACCTGGAAGGAAAAAAGAAAAGAAAAAAAGATGAGTAAATTAATAAAGCAAACTAATAAAAACCCCATAAACATATTTTGAAAATATAGTTTTCCCCCTCACTACTTGTGCCATCAGGTTAATTCCGGGCACATTTGCACGTAACAATTGCTCTTGCCCTAGCCTTCCTGCTAATCTTGTCTCTTTCTTCCTGCTCATGCTCCAATATATTCTCTACACTACTTTCCAGGACACACTTCCTGTACCACATTTCTGAACTTGTCATTCCACTTCTGCTAAACTTTGGCTGCCTGCAGAACAATCCATGTGCTTCTGAAGTACTACGTTTAAGACTCAGCATAAATTGTTTCCAACTTCTTTTCTAAGGTTTACCATTCATACTTGCCAACAAAATCCCACTGCTAATGTTGCTGATAGGATTAAAAATCCCGACCACCCATATGGGTATAACCTTGTACTAGTAGCTGATGGGGACTAAACAATAAAAGGCACAAGTTGTTCCGTCAAAAGTTTTATTAAAATGTCATTTGTGAGCTGTGTCAAATAAAGGATAATGAAGCAAATGGGATTTGAACTACAGTGCCTCCAAGAACAAAATATCATGGATTAAAGCATGGAGGTAGAGCAGGGAGAGACATGTTCAGAGTACGGCTAATAGGAAGTTCTACTTAGAATGCAAAGAAGAAATTAGGGAATTGTACAGGGTCTTACTCTGCAGAGCCTTGAATGTCAGACAATAAACATTGACCTTCATCCTGAACACGGTGTGGAGCCCAGGATGGGGCTCCTTTAATAGTCAGAAGTAATTATTCACGGAGTGAAATACAGTGGAAAGAGATAGTCATTAGAATCCAGTGGATTAGAATCCTGCAGAAACTCTACAGAAGGGAGTCAGTGTAACTTCAGGGAAGGCCACACACCATGACATATCCGATGTTTTAATAATAAGACAAGGTGAATTATATATCTATATTTATATCTGTGCCTATTTCTATGTCTATATCTATGCCTACATATATCTATCTACCACATTTTTATATTAATATATGTGTGTGTGTGTATGTGTGTGTTTGTGTGCATATATATGGGCCACCAAATGTTAGGATGGGAACTTACGGTATAGGATGAGAAAGAATTCTTGACACAAAGATTAGAATAGTTGTAAGAAAGAAAGTTTATTTTACTTCCCAAAGTAGGGAGAGTGGGGAAGGGCTCTGCACAAAGAAAGAAAGAGAGGAGGAGTACTGGCCCAGAGGACAAGCAGGTTTTTATGGGACTAAAGGGGAAAAAAAGTTTATTGTTGTGGACTGACAGCAGGAAACAGCAGTGAAATGGCTGCACAGCTGTTTTTCCCTTTTTTTATTGTTCTGTGAAGCTGAGTTATCAGAGTCCTTGGAATGTGATCTGGCGAGAGCCGGGTCATGGAGTTCGCACCCCTGTTGTCTGTTCAGGGCTCTTCAAGGCTGTTAAATAAATTCTCAGATAAAACAACATGTGGCTAATCAAACAAGAGGTTGTTGTGCTGTGATCTTTCCCTTCAAAGGGACAATTATGTGCTGTGAGTTTCCTCTTTTTCTCTCTCTGTTAGTTTATTTTTCTCTGTTAGATAGTTTATTAGCAAGGCCATCTGTGTGTGTGTGTGTGTGTGTGTGTGTGTGTATTCACTTGATTTTTAACAGTCTAAATACCCAAAAGCATATGAACATATAAATTTCTCCAGATATTGATTCTGTATGCCCATTATGACCTAAATATTGGTATTATCAACTAAACTATAATTACTATTTTGGACACTTTCTGAAGGGCAAACTTTCTTCACGTAATTACTTCTAGATCTAATTTGCTTTCATTTAATTAATTTGCTTAAGTTTTTAATATTATTATCCTCCAGACATGGAAGGAGCACTTGTTATATACCTGATTGGTGTTAGTCAATCTTACTCTCCTAAAAATGTTAAAAAACAAAAACCTGTGCCCATGGAGAAACAAAAAAACCACACTGAAAGTTTCCATAGCATTTCAAGCCCTCCGATCCTTTCAAGTCTTTCAGTCTCCTTCACTCAGAGAGGCTTTTCCCCGGGGTCCTTCACCCCACAGAGTGCCTCAGGCTTGGACCGTCTTATGGTCTGTCCTGCCTCCTGTTTTCTCAGGCACGACTTTACTCTGCCCCCACCCCCAGTAAAATCTGTGGAAAACAAATTCTCATTCTACATGCAGAGCAGGGCAGCTTTTCTCTTACTGCTCTTCAGGGTTATCTTTATATGAAAAAATATAAGTTACCTTAATTGAAAAATGGCTATTTTAAACATCAGAAACCTGGAAACCTGCTGTGATGTTAAAAAAAAATTATTCTCTTTTAATTATTGGCAGACGGGTATTTCATATGAGCGTCCACTGTGTTACAGGACCTTAGGTGTGCACTTTCTTTCCATGATTCTGTTAATCCTCACAACACCCTGGAGAAGAATCTTTAACATCTCCATTTTAAAGTTCAGGTAACTTTAGAGAATGAGAGAATTTGGGATTTTCAGAGGTCACACAGCTAAAAAGTAACAGAATCAGTGTTCTGTCCCAGGTGTGTCTGACTCCTAATCCAGGCTTTTAACTGTGTATAGACACACATACACGCATGAACACGCATACACACAGGATCTGCCAGGGTGGCTGGGACACATCAAGGACAGTTAGAGACCTCTCTGAATTGTATTTCAAAGAACACCATCAGGGAAATAAGAAAAGAGGTCTTGGGAGGCCAAACTTTAAGAAGCAGGTCTGAGAGATAGGCAGCTCTACGAGAATGAGGGGCACTGATGGTGGGAACCACTCTGACTCCATGTGGAGGGAGGCAGGTGAGAAGTGGCTAGATATCAGCTGGTCCCAGGACCCATATGGGTGACAAGAGGCAGGTTCTCTCACACCCAGGTGCTGCCTCACATATCAAGGGCAGAGCCCAAGGCCAGGATAAAAGGGCCTCCTCTATTCTGTTCCAGTATGACACACAGGAAAGACTCACTCATCCCCCTAAAAACATTAACACTAAATCATGAGCAAAGTCTTGTTAAGAACCACACATTGAATAAGGGAAAGAGTCCAAAATCCTGCCATCAAATAGGACTTTATGCTCTACCTCTAGTTTAAGCCTTGCCATCCACTCTCAGAAATGTTCTGAAGCTGAACTAGATTATTTTCTGTACTTAGATTGTGCTTCCCTGAAATACACGCTATCGCCTTCGCCCTTCTAGGACAGTGTAGCTCAGTCCCACTTGCTTTTTTATCCTTCATGTGATGATAAATTCCTGGGCAGCCTGGCTGAGATGACATCTTCTTCCTACCTGTGCCTCTATGCAGGGCAACACCCAAACCCTCAACTGACCTGACTTGGATGGAGGCAACATAGTTGTATCAGGAAGACTGGAATTTAAGGCTAGGAGATCTAATGGCTTAGCTATCAAATCAATATAGACATCTTGACTAATAAAGTGTGGACCTTCTGAGGGTCAAGGTATCTATCTTTTAGGTTGGCTTGGGTTTTATATTTCTTTACCTCCATTAGTTCAACATAGGGCTGTGCACACACAATGGCTATTTAGTGATTTTAAATACTCTCATTAGTATTGTCATTGACTTTACAAATAGCTATTCCCTATGACTCAGGTCACTCTCATAGAAGAACACACTCTGAGGCAGGCACAGTGAGGTGTGTGGGCCACACCACCCTCAGAGATCAGCTGCTGTCTCACCTGGGTATGACATTCGTTCTCCTGCTAAGGTTGTTCCGAAGGGCTTAATAATGGGGAGTGGTCAGAACATTGATTCCTGGGTTGTCACAGTGGCGGATCTACTCAGATGCTTAACTACTGATTTCTAGGATGATGGGGCTGAGATGCCATCTGCTTCCTGCCTGTGCCTCTATGCAGGGCAACACCCAAACCCTCAACTGACCTGACTTGGATGGAAGCAACATAGTTGTATTGGGAAGACTGGAATTTAAGGCTAAGAGATATAATGGCTTAGCTATCAAATCAATATAGATGTCTTGACTAATAAAGCATGAACCTTCTGAAGGTCAAGGTATCTATCTTTTATGTTGTCAATGTTTTACCATCTCACAGAATGGAAAAGAACATTACTATGGTCTAACCAGAAATAGTTCAAGCTGAGTTATATTTTTATCTCTGTGATTGAGAGCCAGCACAAAGCAAACTGGTGATCTTTCTTTTGTTTTCTCATCATTTTTTTTTATTTATATTGCAATCAACCCTATATCTCAGTAGAAGTTTTTTTTTTTTTTATTTCAGGGTATTATGAGGGTACAAACATTTGTTTTCTCATCCTGACAACTCCCTTTAGCAATTGTAAATGAAGGAACTAATACATCTCAGTGGCGACAACCAAATAATCCAATTAAAATATGGGCAAAGGACCGGAATAGACATTTCTCAAAAGAAAATACAGAAATGGCCAACAGGTATATAATATAATGGTGCTTAACCACACCAATCATCAGAGAAATGCAAATCAAAAGCACAAGGAGATACCACCTCATGACTGTCAGAATGGCTATAATAAGAGATGGGAAAGATAACAGGTGCTGGAAA
>NW_012151840.1:4664777-4669758 GCF_000956105.1 Propithecus coquereli
CACTACCTGATTTAAAATTAGATTACAAAGCTATAGTAACCAAAATAGCATGGCACTGGCATAAAAACAGACACATAGACACATGGAACAGAACATAGAACCCATAAATACATCCACACACTTATTGTCAACTAATTTTTGACAAAGGTGCTAAGAAAGTCAATTGGGGAAAGGACAGTCTTTTTACTAGATTATGCCAGGGAAAAGGTATATCCAAATGCAGAATAATGAAACTAGATCCCCGTCTTTCACCATATACAAAAATCAACTCAAAATGGGTAAAAGTCTTTAGTATAGGACCTGAAACTATGAAACTACTAGAAGAAAACTTTGGGGAAATGCTACAGGACACGGATCTGGATAAAGATTTTTTAGGTAAGACCTCAGAAACACAGGCAACAAAAGCAAATCTAGACAAATGGGATGGCATCAAGCTAAAAACCTCTGCATAGAAAAGGAAACAATTAACAAAGTAAAAATGCTATCCATCCAACAAGGGATTAATTACCAGAATATATAAGGAACTCAACCTAATAACAAAAAAAAATCCAATTTAAAAATGTGAAAAAGGTATGAATAGATATTTCTCAAAAGAAGACAAACAAATGGCCACCAAGTATATCAAAAATGCTCTACAGAAATGATCCTTAAGGGATTGCAAATCAAAACCACAATGAGATACCCACTAACCCCAGTTAGAATGACTGTTATCAAAAAGATAAAAAATAACAAACCCTGTAGATGATGCAGAGAAAGGAGAACTCTTATACACTACTGGGAATCTAAAGTAGTAACAGATATTATGGAAAACAGTACAGAGGTTCTTCAACAAACTAAAAATAGGACTACCATATGATCCAGCAATCATTGTGCTTGGTATACCTTCAAAAGAAAGGAAGTCAGTATGTCAAAGAGGCATCTATCTGCACTCCCATGTTTATTGCAGCACTATTCACAATAGCCAAGATACGGACTCAACCTAAGTGTCCATCAATGGGTGAATGGATAAAGAAATTATGGTATATATACACAATAGAATACTATTCAGCCATCAAAAAGAATGAAAGCCTATCATTTGCAGCAACATCGACAGAACTGGAGGCCGTTATGTTGAGTGAAATAAGCCAGGGACAGAAAGAGAAATATCACATGTCCTCACTCAGATGTGGGAGCTAAAGAGGTGGCTGTCATGGAGGTGGAGAGTAGAATGGCAGTTACCCAAGCTGGGAAGGGAGGAGGGAGGGGAGATGAAGAGAGGTTGGTTGATGGGGACTGCAAAAACACAGTTACATAAAAGGAATAATTTCTAGTATTTGGTAGTACAGTGGGGAAATTATAGTTAACAATTTATCATATATTTCAGAATAGCTAGAAGAGAAGAATTGGAATGTTCCCACCACAAAGAAAGGATAAATGTTTCAGGTGATGGATATCCCAATTGCCCTGATTTGATCATTACACATTGTATATATGTACCAAAATATCACATGTACCCAAAAATATGCATAACCATGATATATCAATTTAACAAAGGAAATCCTGCCATTTGTAACAACCTGGATAAACCTAGAGGATATTACATATATTCATATTTTCATTTATACGTTATGAATCTTGTGTTATTTTTTAAAACTTACTCCAAATCATGGTGAATAAGTTATCAACTACATTTGAGGGTGTTGCTTAAAATTGTGATTGATTGTATATATTCGGCAAAATTCATTGAACTGTATATTTTAAATAAGTGAATTTTACTGTGTGAAAATTATATGTGAGTGAAAGTGATTTAAATTTGAAAAAAATAAGGATTTATTCCATATAACATATGTATGTATACACACATGTTTATATGTCCAGCATATGTACATATGATCTGAAGGAGGAGTCAGAGGAGATGGCTAGTGGAAGGAATGGGGCTCAGGGAGCCCTGGAGTGGGGGGTGACCGCAGGAATGAGGAGGGTGTCTGTCTCCTGGCCATGTCTGAGGGGCAGAGTGGGAAATTAGTAGGGAACCAGGAGTTGAACGACAATGTTTCTGAATGCTACTGCAGTGCCTTGGTTTAAAAAGAAAACACAAAATGAAGGAAAAATGCAAAACACACAAACATACAAACTTTTCCCTCCTGATCCGTGAAACCATCCTCTGTCCACTGAGGCCTCACCAACCACCAGCAGAGGATACAGAGGAAAAGAAAAAAAATGACACAAACAGGAAAATAAACCGTCTTATAGCAAGTTAGGGAATAGATTACGGATTTTATTATTTCAGTTCAGGCAGCAGCATACGATAGCATAAGCTGGGCAGGGACTAGCTCTGTGCTTTGGAGTTCCCAGAGCAACATGGATATGGGGAAGGACGTCTCCAAATGTCACCTGGAAAGGACTTTGGGCTTCCAGACACCAGACAAGAAGGATCCCCCAGGCCAGAGCTCAAGCTTTTACCAGGACCATTCAGCCATTCAGGCACGCCCAGCAGGAAGAGGATGTCAGGGTCCACCTCAGCAGCAGCCTCCAGACTGCTGGCCGCTCCCCCCTCCACAGCAGCTGGAGCCCCCCGAGGGCTGGCTGCAGCAGCCAGAGCTCTGGGGTTTATGGCAGCGGGACCTGCGGCGGCGCCTGTGGTGGCTCAGGCAGCAGCCGCCACCCCCAGAGCTGCAGCAGCCGCCACCCCCGGAGCTGGAGCCACAGCAGCCCCCAGAGCTGGAGCCACAGCAGCCCCCAGAGCTGACACTGCAGCAGGAAGAGACGGGAGGGCACTTAGGGGGACATTTTGGGGGGCATTTCGGGGCAGGGCACTTGGGGGTGCACTTGGGAGGGGGCTGGCACTGCTGCTGGCTCTGTTGGCAGGACATCTTGGCAGGTGGGCGTTCAGGATCTGAGGGAGAGTCAAAGAGCAAGTCAGACCCAGGCACAGAGGCCCCACCCCTCCCCTATGGCCCTCTTGGCATCACCTAGAGTGATAGAGCATCATCCCAGCGGGTTTACTTTGTATGCCTTCCCCGTGTTCTCACATTATCTCTCTAGAAGCTCAGGATACCCTTGTACGTCCGACAAGAATTCTCATCAATTATACACAATACTAAACCAAGACCAAACGATATTACAAAATGCAGCTAAGAGTCCAAGGTATTGTAAGTGGAAAAGGGGATTATTCCAAATACGTCTGCAAACTCTGAAATTGTCCAACTTGTGAGTCACATAAGGGAAAATTATTTCTTAAATGGAAAAGGCAATCATTCCCTCTTGTCATAACTTGCAAGATGATTTTACTCTGTAAGGTCAGCATTGCCAAGGATCTTGGAGATTAGAGATTCGGTAAAGTCACTTCCTTAAAGAAGGGACTGATGAAGGTGGGTCCTGCAGACCTGGGACTCTGACCCCTGCCCCTGATCTCAGGCCACAGCTCGCATCTGCTCAGCTCACCAGCTGCTCAGGCTGTTGGGTTGGCGTGTGAGCCTCAGGCTAGTTGTGCCCTAATGCACTTGGGAAGGTCGTGAGCAAATCCCAGACCCGAGGATATGTGGGTTTCAGAAGCCCAAAGGAGCCTCCAGCTCTTCCTTTGCAGGTGGGGACAGGGCTATTCAGAGGTGAGCTCCCCTCCTGAGGCCTGAGGGGCCCACCCCTGCAGAGCAGTTTGCTTTCTCCACAGCCCAAAGGCATAGCCATCCAGTTCTTCCTCTTTTTGTGCCCATGTGGTGCCAGACTCCTCTTTGCACACCCTCCCCACTCTTCCTGAAACCCCTCATGTCTGACAACATGGCTCCAGCCCCGGCGAGGCCCTGCCCAGCCTCCCCTCCTGCTGTGGGCTGAGCCTCCCTCTGCGGAAGCCCCTGCTCCTGTTCCCAGTGGGCACTTACCGGGTCACAGGCAGCGCTGGGTTCGTCAGCACCTCAGGAGGTGAGTGGATGCAGGTGCTCTGGGCTGAGCCCTTTTATCCTGGCCTGGGGTGTGCCCCAGGTGTGAGACAGGGCCTGGGTATGAGAGGTCCCGCCTCCTGACACCCACATGGCCATGGGTCCTGTGACAAGTGGTGCCTGGCAGCTCCTCACCTGGCTCCCTCCATAGGGCTCAGAGCAACTGCTGCAGGCTAGGAATACAGCTGCCTAGAAAGAAAGGGTGGCCAGGTTGGGGAGCATTTATATAAGATCTGTACCTCATTCTCCTTGGTAAATGCAGCGTTGACCACTTCTTAGGTGTTAGTTTTGCATCTTGGGCCCCCAATTCCTTTGTTTCCTTGTTGCCGATGATATGAACTCCTTGGCTCTTGGCAGCCAGGTTGGGACATAATTGAGAGATTCCTTCACATTTCTCTACTTAAGTCCAAGTCACCCTGCCAGGTACTGGGGGTCAACAAACTTCCGTCTGCAACTCAAATCCATGCTGTTACCTGCTTCTGTGTAGCCTTGAAGCTGAGAATGGTGTTTACTTGTTATATGGTTGGGAAAATAAAATGAAAGAAGAATATTTCATGACACATAAAAATTATATTAAATACAAATTTCAGTGTTTATAAAGTTTTATGTGTTTGGAACCCAGCCACCCTCATTCTTTTACTCATTGTCTATGGTTATTTTCACACTATGATGGCAGAGTTGAGTAACTGGGACAGAGATACTATGGTTCCCAATGCCTAAAATATTTATTCTCTTGCCCTTTATCAAAAAAGTTGTGGACCACTGGTGTATTCCATTGTATTTAAGAGCCTGGAGTCAGACAGACCTAGGAAGCAATCCTGGTTCTGCCACTTAGTAGCTGTGTGTCCTTGTGAGAATTACTTGACTCACTTTTAGTTTTTCTTCTTGCTGTCTAATTCCTCAATTACGAAGTACAGTTAGTGATAAAAATATCCCACAGGGATATTGTGCCAGTCAATCAAGTTATATAAGGAAAGAGTCTGGTAGAGGGTCTGTAACATGGTGGACCCTCAAAAACTGAGATGCCACCATATTTATCAGTTAATATATATATATATATATATATA
>NW_012151840.1:4670460-4671756 GCF_000956105.1 Propithecus coquereli
TAAGGGGAAAAGTGATGCCAGTTCCCATGTAGTTGCAATATATAAATATATGTTTATGCATGTCTTTTATGGTGTGCAAATATTAATAACATAGAATAAATGTGTGCATATATAAACATATGCGCATATATGTTTTATAGTACGTGTGTGTGTGTGTGTGTGTGTGTGTATGTGTCTAGATACTTTGTTGGCTGTTTCTCTGCCTCCCACCTTCCTGGTTTCTCCCTCTAGCTCTTCTTCATTAGAACTCCTCCAGAAATAATTTCCTATGACTATTTAATAGGGTGACCATACATCCTGGTTTTTCAGGGACTGCTCTGGATTATGTCTTTTGTTTCAGCATATATTATCATAAATCTCCTCTTTGATTTCAAGAGTGTCCAAATTTGGATGATAATTTATATCGTCATGCTACCGTTATATGACGTCTTCTCAAGGGCCTTCACTGGTACAGGATAAAATCTAAACTCCTAGCCCTTGCATTCAAGGACCTGTGCAGTATGACCCTCTTCTGTTTCTATAGGTTTTTCTTTACTCTCTTAAGAGAGGAGATCCTTTTCTTCAGTGGACTTGGCCTATTAACTCTTCTTTGAACCGGCTGCTCCCTGCCTCACCTGTGTTTTACTTTGTGTGACATATCTCTGAAATGAGATTGAATATTTCTTGAGGGCAAGATCTGAATGTGATGTTTGTGTACTCCACCAGTATGTAGAGCAAGGGTATGCATGTAGTCATTGCATCAGCAACCCGCGGCACCTGAGAGTTTGCAAGCAGCATTTCCATGTGACTCAAGGCAATCCCACGTGCAGCTTGGCCCTAAGACACTCACAGCCATGAGTGCTGGCCATATCCCACAGAGATCTGCCTGCGTGTTACTCAAGGATGATGTTCGTTCTCAGGCTGTTCCAAAGGGCTTAGTTGTAGAAGGAGAGGTCAGAATATTGATTCCTTACCTCATAGATTTCTTGCTACTCAGAGGCTAAGCTCTTTAATTCCTAGGATGGGCTGAGATGCCTCTGAGCCAGGCCTTTGCCTCCAGGCAGGGCAGCACCCAGTGGTCAATTAATCTGGCCTGGGAGTAAGTGATAAATCAGCAGCATGGTTATAACACCATGAGGACTCATTTTGAAGCCTTGGCTGTTATAGTTAAATTGATTGAGTACCATTTCAACAGAAGCAATGTTTACTGACAAGGAATTGGTTTTCTAAGGTTATGTATTCATCAAGAGCATCTGTCTCATGTCCTCTCACAATATCAGAAGATGAGAGGAAACACGACTGAGATCCATGGGAAAG
>NW_012151840.1:4673411-4693317 GCF_000956105.1 Propithecus coquereli
AAAAATTTTGTACATGCCCAACTAATGTATATTTTATTATATGAAACTTTTGAAATAGTACTTATTGAAAATCTTTCAACAAAATGAAGCCTATGCATTTGGGGATGTTTTTCTATTTGTTCACTATGTATCTCAACTGCCTAAAAAAATCCTGGCAAATATAAGGCACTTAGTAAATATTTTATGTATGATATTTTGGCTTTCTATCTCATCTTGTCCGTATAATTTTGGATGTACTAAAAATTTCATTTTGATGGAATTAGATCTATCAAATTTCTCATTAACATTTTTTCTGTTTCTTATGTGCATAAAAATATTTTCTATTATGAGTTCTACTTTGTGATTAGATTAAAAAATTTAGCTGTTTAATCCACCTGAAACTCATTTTGTTAAAGAATGTGACATGTTTTTTTTCCTCCAATTCAACTTATTAAATAAGCCATCCTTTCTGCACTGAGCTGTGATTCCTTAGTTAACATATTTTAAATTGTTTCATACAAAAAGGTATCTTTCTGGGCTATTTATTTCACTCTATTTGCCTCTCATTATATTCATCCAAGACTAAGATATTTTCTTTGCACTTAAGGATTTTATTGTACAAAAAATCATAAGGTCTTTCAAACAGCCTCTTTCATCATGCTCGGACCTGTGGAATGAGCAGTTCTTCCTGAGTGTCTGGGAAGCTGGGAAGAGAAGGGGGATTCTCAAAGGACTGTGGGGGGCCATCTAGTCCTGAACAGAGCTTGTCCTTCCAGGGGAGAGCCCCAACATGCCCCAGCAGTCACCACCCAGGAGCCCACTGTCTAGCTCTCTGCCCAGTGTTCTGTGGGCAGCGCAGGGGACAGTGCTGGCATAGACTAACTGTGGCAAGTGTCTTGACAAATGCACCTGATGTCTCTGGGCCTCCATTTCTGATTTGTAAATGGGACTAAAAATGGACCAACCTCACAGGAATTTTAAGGACAAAATAGCATAATGTGAGAATGTGCTAAACAGTGCCTGACATATTGGAATTGCTCAGTGACTGACCGTTCTTATAACAGTACCCACTCATCAGAACACAGAACAATACAGAGTAACAGATGTTCTCCAGGGAGTGAGCCGATGGCAGTCACTGAGTTAGCTGAGGAGATTGCCTTTCCTCCACCAACCCAGGATGGTGACGCCCTCCTACCACTGGCCTGTGGTCTACAGTGGGAAGGAGGGTGCTCAGAGAAGGCATTCTGGATCCTGTCCTGCTGTCTGGACTGCCTTGAGATCCCGGTCTCAAACTGGATGAGAATTGTCAGAATTTCCCACCTGTGGGCAGGGTTATCCTGTTAAAGTAATTGAAACAAAGACCAGGCCTCAAGAGTCCCGGAGCAGACAAAGCCAGCCAGGCCTCAAGAGTGACCTTAACCTTGCTGGGTTTCCAAACATAAGGGAACTGTAATTTGGGCGACCTCTTGTAAATGCCTATATTAAAGAAAAATGACACTTAAGACCAACCAATCAGAAACTGCCAACTAGTTATATGTATATAACTAGGGACTTTCAGGGAAGAAGGAGGGTGACGAGTAGGATATTGTCTGTCTCCCTGCCTGCCTCACTGTGCTGCGCATTAGGTCTACTAGGTCGTGTTGCTCAACTTGGGACCCTCCCTCCCATAGCTGGCCTTGGGATGTCAGGGCTGGGACTGCAGACTCCATACCCGCTTTGCCAGCGGGCTCCCTGACGCCCTGCTAGCAGGGGGAGCTGCAGAAGCTTTGGAGACGGCAGAGGGAGGAAGCCACGCTCCTTAGATTTCTCCAAGTCACCCGACCTTACTTCTCTCATCCCAGCAGGAGCAATCTGTTCCAGTAACAACAGCTGGTTCCAGTGTGTGGGTTTTCCCACTCTCACAGAACCTGCCTTGTTGGGCCTTCCTAGAGACCCCAGGAGCAGCACCAGCCGGTGCCCCCTCCCCCGAAGCCTGGTTCCCAGCCACACAAGACCCCTTCTCTAAGCTGGGGGTGGGGCCCTGTGCCCCTGAGAAGCACCCCTGTCTTAGACGCCTGCATTTCAATTCATGGGAGCCCTCCTGTAAGTTTCTACCTTTTGGTAATTCGAGTGTGAGTGAGCCCCTTTCCCTCCCATCGATGGGGTGGCAGTAGTTAAAGCTGCTGCCTCCACGAACACTTTTGTCCCCACTGGTCTTTTCAGTTCTCCGATGCCAAGTCAGCAATTCTTTACATAAACTTCTGTCTGTGGAAGTAACTATAATTTCTGTCCTGACTTGCCCCTGGCTGATACCCTGAGAGACAGGTCTTAGCTCTAGTGAGGGGCAGGAGTTGAAGGCGTCGTTGTTCACAAGGACTCTAGGAGCCTTGAAAGCAAGCGATGCTGCTTCAGGGCTGGGATGCCAAGCGGGGGACAGAGCTGAGACCAGACATGCTCATCCTTTTGGGCACGTTTACTAGCAACAGAAACGCAGTGAGGAACAAGATGGTGAGCAGTTTATGTTTTATTGATTCATTCATGAAGGGAACTCCCAAGGAACGCAGGGGAGTGGCACAAGAACTACTATTTGGTGTTCTGAGGGCAACCGCAGAGATGGGGCCAGAGGTCAGAAGACGAGCATTTGAGAGGGGACACAGATTTCTGAGTTCCAGGACAGAGTTTGAGGTCTTCACTAAGATGTCTCCGATACACAGCCAGGCCCAGGGAAGATGAAGTCGCCCCTTTCACGCCTCAAATTCTGCTGTTCTTGGCCAAAGTCCACATCAGCAGCAGCCTCCAGAGTGCTGGCCGCTCCCCCCTCCACAGCAGCTGGAGCCCCCCGAGGGCTGGCTGCAGCAGCCAGAGCTCTGGGGTTTGTGGCAGTGGGACCTGCGGCGGCGCCTGTGGTGGCTCAGGCAGCAGCCGCCACCCCCAGAGCTGCAGCAGCCGCCACCCCCAGAGCTGGAGCCACAGCAGCCCCCAGAGCTGGAGCCACAGAAGCCCCCAGAGCTGACGCTGCAGCAGGAAGAGACAGGAGGGCACTTAGGGGGACACTTTGGGGAACAGCACGGGGCAGGGCACTTGGGGGTGCACTTGGGAGGGGGCTGGCACTGCTGCTGGCTCTGCTGGCAGGACATCTCGGCAGGTGGGCGTTCAGGAGCTGAGGGAGAGTCAAAGAGCAAGTCAGACCCAGGCACAGAGGCCACCCCTGCCTGTTGTTGTCCTCCCAGCACCATTTCTATTTCCTTAATTTTGAAAGTCTTGTGATCAGACACAGGAACATCACCTCTGACATTTTTATCACTCTTAATAGTTTACCAAGTTCTTTCTTTCACAGAGTCTCATTCCAAACCTCATTTGACATGTTGTCAAGCAATGTAAAATCTACAAATATGTAAAGAAAGTTGCTGCTCATTAAAACTCCTGAGTGTAGGAGAAAAGACAGGGGAATAAATTGACTCGAGGTCAGCATTCATTCCACTGTGTCACCAAGGATTCTGAAAATATCCAATGTTGGGACCAGTTTAGCCATGAAAGCCTTTTTAAAGAAATATCAAAAGCATTTCTTCTTGGAAGAATTTCTGACACGTTTTGGTTTTACAGCAATGTAGAAAAATATAACTGCAAAGGCCCTCGGAGTTGATTTGTTCCAACCAATTCAATGCATAAATGAAAAAACCGAAACCAAAAGAGGTGAGTTCGCTGGCCCGATGCTATTCACTAGCACATCACAGTTGGCTCTGACTCCCAATCCATGGCTCTGTGCTTTAAAGAACTCTGCCTCCCAGGCCTGTGCCCAGGCGCTGTCACAGGCTTCTCGACTCCAGTGTGTGCTCAATTTTCCACCATGGATCCTCTTGTTGGCATCTAACAAGAACTCTCAAGTGTCTCTAAATGCCAACATCCATAGCACATCTTTTCTAAAAATGCATATGGCTGTATTTCCAAATTATACAGCATAATCTAGTGGAAAAGGTTTATATTCCTTAAAACCAAAGAAACACTCAGCAACTGGAAACAATTTGGTTTCTCTGAAACTATAGTATACAGCCCCATATGTCTTCCCAGTTGCGCAAGGTCTCTCCCATTGCATCCCACCCCTCACCCTCCTCTTCACAATCTCCTGTCCCCTCCTTCCTTGCCAATCACATCCCCAGCCTGGGAGAACCTGCCAAGCCTCTCCTCCTGCCCTGGGCTGAACTCCCTCTGTGGAAGCCCCCTGTTCCTGTTCCCAGTGGGCACTTACCGGCTTACAGGCAACACTGGGTCCGTCAGCTCCTCAGGAGGTGAGTGGATGCAGGTGCTCTGGCTCTGAGCCCTTTTATCCTGGCCTGGGCTCTGCCCCCAGCTGTGAGACAGGGCCTGGGCATGAGGGGACCCGCCTCCTGACACCCATGTGGGTTCTGTGACTGTTGATGACTGGAGTTCTGCACGTGCCTCCCTTTGTAGGGCTCCAGGCAGCTGCTCCCAGCTAGGAAAGAGCTTGCTTGAATTGAAGACTTATAGGGGGTGAAAATGGACATCACCACTCCTGCAGTCCTCGGCTGCCTTATTTCGTACGAAAGATGGCTCTCTTCACAGTCACACTAATGTATCCCAGTCACGCAACTCCTTCTTTCCTTCCATCCTACATACTAATTTTCCATCTACACCTTTGGCTTCGGATAGCCTGGTGTACAAATACACACATCTGATTAGTGGCAGGCGGTTGTGTGTGCATGAGCATATAGCATAGTGGTTGAGAAAAGAGGCCTTGGAGACTCTAGCATAATATCCAACTTTTTTGAACCTCAGCTTTCTGATAATTTAAATGGAGATAAAGATAGAAATATCTTCCTTGCAGCATTTACAAATTAATTAAGATGGCAAAAGGGAAGTAACCAAGGTAGTATGAGACATGTGGTTATAATCAGGAAATGGATGGATAAATACAAATGGTCACAGAGAAATAGACGCAGACATGGATTTTTAATGGACACTGGGAATTTTTAAAGCCACAGTTACATTTCAAGGTAGGCAGAGCTTGTTAAAACTAAATGCCATTTTTTATCTCCTATTTACCTCAATAAGTTTGGCTTTATGAAAGTAGATGTGGAATGGGTATAGGAAAAGGACTAAGGAGAAGCATAGTGTCCTAAATTGTAGCATGAGAAGAATTTGCAGTTTCCTGGGTCAAATCTGAAGGGAGGAGGTAAAATAAAAAAGGGAAAAAGGAAGAGAAGAGCCAATGAGGTGAACAGTGACTTAGAGTAGAGTAGCTGGTACATGTAAGAACAGACAGGTTCAATATTCAATGTGAAATTATTTGCTTTGTTGCAATATAAAATTCCTGTGTTTAATTTCTCAATTTTTCATGCTCAAAATAACCAAATGGGAATTCTAAAAATGAAAAATACAATATCTGAAAAAATAAATATGTTTAAAACTAAATATAATGTTAAAAAATTCATTGGATGATTTTAGCAGCTTGAAAACTACAGAAGAATACATTAGTGAACTTGAACTTGAAAAAATTATTCAAACTGAACTGAAGAGAGGGAAAAGATTGGAACAAATGAACAGATAATCAGTGACCCATTGAATAATATCAGTCTGACATCTATGCATTGCAAATCTCAGAAAAACAGAAAAAAATAGAATGGGGGAAAAGTATGTTTTTAAATAATGGTCAAAATTTTTCAAAATGTGATTAAAATGTTAACTTTAGAACCAAGAAGTGAAGAAATCCCAAGCAGGATAAATACATAGGAAGCACACAGGTCCAGAAAGAGGATACGAGTTAGTCTTGGGAGACAGGTGAAGGAGTGAGGAATTCCTAAGAAGGGTGTCTAGGAAAGGTTTGTTAAGGAGGTCTGGTAGGATAAAGGCTTTAGAGATGGTGAGATTTGGATTTAGATAGGAGGAGATAGTGGGGGGAGGGAGTAGGGCTTTATACAGAGAAGGAGTGGTGTGACAGTGACAACATGCACCGGGCAGGGGCTGCAGGTGGTCTTTTGTGAGCTGTAAGTGGTCCAGCCTGACTGGAATGTAGGATGTGTGACAGAAAGCAAGACACAGGTAAGGCTGCAAAGAAGACTGGGTCCAGCGTGTGGGGAGTCCATTTTCAGAGCAAGTCACGAGTTTTATTGAATGTTAGCCAGAAATCCACTGAAGGCTTTAGATGAATTTCATTGTTGTTACTTATATGTTTGTTGTTTTAGCTGGGAAAAATAATCACATTAGCGCTGGATCCTAAAACAGAGGAGGACTTTGGAGGAGACCCTAGGACCGGAGGACAACAGCCATAAGGAAATGAGTTGAGGAAACACCATTGCCAATAATCCCCCAAATATTATTACATATCTACACTCTCATATTCACAATTTCCAAATCAAAGAAACCCTAAAAATTGAGTTTTTGTCTGATTGTTGAAAATGTTCATTTGGTAGCAAAAAAATGGACCCGAACTGACAGTTCACCTTACTGCAAATATTCATATATTCTGTTGTAAAAAATATTAATGCCCTTCCCAAGGGGATAGGATCCCTAAAGCCATAGGAATGGGGGGTCTAGACTTCCCACTTTGCCTGCCTAAGAGGTGGTAGAATCCTTGGTTCAAATTCCGTGGTGTTGGGAGTGGACATGGCCAATTCTGAAGTATACCTATAGCATTTACTAATAAATTCTATTCACTGTATTACCCTCCTTAAAATAAAATTCTGAATTTCAAAATGCATCTGCTGCCAAGGATCTAGGATGAGTCATTAGAGTAATGAAGAAATCTGACGTTTTTTCAGGAGTAACAACTTATCTTTGACAATCGCTACTTTGTCTGAAAGAACCTTGTTGTATCAGTCTGTCTGCCCAAATTTTCAGACTTGAGCAAGCCTCAGATTCTCCCCCTTTTTCAACTGACATCCCAAAATTTCCCCGATTAATAATCATACACTTATCCCTAATTCATAAGGCATTTTTGTATGTTGTGGTTTCTTTAATTATTCTCAACTATTCTATTAATACCATATTCAGTGAGGACCCAGAAGAACAGAAGTGTGGGCATGTTTACTGAAGTCCCCTTGTTCATTTTTGTCTCTTTCTCCTTTTGTCTATTAACCTTATTGACCAATCATTAATATAATAACTTTTCTTTGTGTTAAAATTCTCTATGTTATAATTTTTCAAGACAATGGAATTTCCTGCTTATAATTTTTACAGGTCGCCACTGGCATTCCATTGCAGACGTGGCAGGAAGGTTAGAAAGTGAGTGTTTTGAGCTATTGGACAAGTTGCTGAATAATTATGATAATGATAATCACAGATAATCTATTCGCAATAGCCATAATACCCTAGATAACCTGCCCTTCCATAATTAGGACACAGCTCCAGAGGGGAAAAATAAGAACTCTCTATAGATCCTTAAAGCTGCACTTGCTTACATGTATTTGCATGTATTCCTGCCTTATATTATAGAGACTTTTTTAGTTTTAATTGACAGGAGTTGGTTGGGATGGAGACGAGGGAACAAAATGATTTGCTATTGAACTGGGAGGGCCCGAGGGCAAGGCCTGAGTTCCTTTCCTCTAACTCAGTGGATCTCAGTGGTGCTGGTGGAGGGCACCGATCTTATAACCTTCCACTTCTACCCCCAAACCCTGAAAGAGGGCATTTAACAATCTGGAGACGTGTTTGGTCATCGCAGCTGCTGTTATCTAATGGGGAGAAACCAGGGATGCTGCTAAACACCCTACGAGGCACAGGGTGGGCCTCCCATAAGAAAGAATCATCTGGCCCAAATTATCAGCAGGGCGGAGGTTGAGAAACCCTGCTTTGGTACAGGAGGATTAAGACTACACTCGTTGGAAACACCTCCTGGACTTTTGATTGCACAAAACAAACTTCTGAAGAATGCTGATGAAATGCTATGGAAATGACTGATTAATTAATTGATTGCTCAATCCAGCTTTTTTATTCAGGCCGGGTCAAGCTAGGACACCTTTCAGTGACTAAGGAACCAATCCCTATCCAAGCCTAAATTTAGTATTTCTGATTGATTGCAAAGCCTCCCCTGTCTGGTATTTCCTCCCCCTCTGGCTGACCCAAGGAGCTGTGCATGAGCGACCTGGCTGAGTGGCATCAACACACTGACGCCAGTGGCGATGGCTGCTCCCCTCACTGTCCTGACCCAGCACTCACTCTGACAACCGGCTTCCTTCCCCCAGGTCTTTTACTTCCCCTAGCCTCAGCTCTGCTGCTCTGCGTTTTGCCTAAGCCATTGTCTACCACCAACTCATCCCATCCCTCTCCTCTCTGCTATTGCATGTCCCATCGCTGCTTCCATTCCTCCTTGAAACCCCCGGACTCCCCCTGCTGAACTGTATGTGCCTCCCTTCAGCCCCTGCTCAGGCCCGGCCTCTGTGGCCGACCTCCCCCTTCCAACAGGCAGTCCCCAAGCCAGTCATCTCCTCTTTTCTCTACTTCTCCCCTTCGGGGTGAATATTTCACCGCCAAAAGCAAATATATTTTCAGTGCTTTAGAATTGCGGTCCCCACCCGGGAGGCGCATCACCACTTGAGCTGCGCCGCCCAGCGGGCGGTGAGCAGCAGCTGAGCGAGCGAAGCTTCATCTGTATTTACAGCAGCTCCCCATCGCTCGCTGGCATCACCGCCTGAGCTCTGCCTCCCCTCTCCCCCGTCCTGGCCCCATTGTCTGTGGAAAAACTGTCTTTCGTGAAACTGGTCCCTGGTGCCCAAAAAGAAAAAGGTTGAGGACTGCTGCTTTATAATATACAAAGTATTTTTAAATAACTTATCTCATTTAATCCTCAATGTGACCCAGATGTGTGTACATGTTTTTAGCCACATTTTATAGATGGGGAACTGAGTTCAGAGAAGTCTCCTAAGCGGAGACCTCTCGCTTAGTGAGTGGAAGGGCTGGCTCGAACCCTGCTCTCTCGTTGCCTCTCCCATGCGGGTTCCACTGCCGCATGCTGGGGGGGCGGCAGGGCCCTGCACCAGTCCGGGCCCCTCTTCCCACACTCCGGGCTCAGTCCCTTCCTCATGCCGTCTGGGATGCCGGCCAGGTCATCTCCACTGCTAAACTTGTTCTTGTTTCCAAAGCGGTTTGGGTACTTTGATGTATTATGTAATTTTTAAAAATGTTCACTGTTTATCTGGTTTTATCTGCCAGAATTTAAACTCCTTGAGAAGAAAGATCTTTGGCTGGTTTTTTCACTGATCTATACCAAGCATCCAGATTAGTGCCTGGCATATAATAAAATCTCAGTTAATATTTGAGTAAATATTTGTTGAATATATAGATAAACGCATTCCATTTCCAAATAGTCCTGAATATTATTTTATGTTTCTTTATTTCTAGAAAGAATCTTCTTATGGTTTCTATTCATTGAATTTAAACTCAAGTTTTAGAAGAAAAAACCTGATTCTCTTTCTGAATGAAAGAAAGCACTGAAAGTAATGAAACATGGCAGCATGCTACTCCTTTAGAAACTTAGTATCACTCTTCTTTCCACAGGGAAATAGAACGAATTTTGGAGCAAGATAAGCCTTAGCTTGGATTCCAGCACTTTCAGATCTTAGATGTGTGACCAAACTAGTTTACCTCTCAAGATTTTGTTTTTTCTAATGTCTGTAAAATGGAGTGAATATTAACACATTTTCAGGTTGTTGTGAGTGTGAAATCCTTCCTTTTCCTAACTCAGGTGGTGGCTGGCACACAGGAGATCACCACCCTTCAGCCTCATGCCTTGACCTGAGCTGACCACAGTGCCCAGGTGTGCGTCATCTGTGCCAAACAGAACAGCACCATCACGCAGCGCTATTAAGAACAAGAGTTCTTCAGCATTTGGCATAATGTCATCCTTGGCCCCTACTAAGATTTTAATCAGCCAAGATTTCTTCATTCATGCAGCTGTACATACATTCACTCATCTTTCTCCAGGTTCAGCTGATCTTTAACTTAAATTTATAACTTCAGGTTTAACTTAATTACATTTTATTGTGTCAGATTAAGTCCATTCTTCTAACCTCTGTTGAATCAAAAGTGTACTCTTCAATCCTCCCTCATAAATTGAAGTCTCCTGAAACTTAGGTCAGTTTCTTTTAAAGTCTGTCTCCAAGGTGTTGATAAAAAGTTCATTGGAGCTATACTTAGAATGGAGTTCTGGGACCAGCAGAAAACGTCCATACAGTGTTTGGAACCAGGAAGGATGTTTCATGAATGAACAACTGCAACCTCCCCACCCACCGCCCTGGGCTATCATTAAGTCAGTGGTGCTGACAGCATGCCTGCTGTTACCTTTGCCCAGAAGACTCTCCTTTCTCCTCCATCAGCTAACTCCCACTCATCCGTCATATCTCTGATTTGTAATTGCCTCCTCTAGACACTGGGCCCAATAAACTGTCCATCCTTTGGGCTTTCATGGTACCTTGTGCCTCCCATGTTGGGCTTTCACAATATTAATTGTCTGCCTTGCTGCCATTGTATCTCCATGATCAATCCCAGTTCCTGGCAGATAGGAGAGTCTCAACAAATATTTGTCAAATTAATAAATGTGTTGATGCAAGTTGATAAGTGGTTTTCTCCCTGATGGACATAACACTAGAGAATAGAGGAAAGGTGTTGACCCAGCTCAGGGTCCCTATGACAAGATGTGGTGAGGAACATGATGGGTAGACTCGGCACAGCTTGGGTTACTCCCAGACTTCGAAATATTTCCAGTTTAGTCTTCCAGATCAGGAAGCATCATCTTTTGAAGGAATGATCTAGATGGTCCCTGGTGATGGGAAGCACGTGGGTCATCAAGCCTCACCCTCTCTTCCTGACCAGTCTCACACACAGGCATGATGATGCTCTGGGGTGTCCCGCATGCCAGAATTCAGGAGTATGCTATGGCCAGGGACTAAGTCTTAGTCAACACCTTGCTATTCTCCTATACAGCAATGAAGTATCCACATGCGCCCTGCCTGTCTTTGGATAACTACTATCCACCTAAGTATTCTAAGAGAAGCAGCTGATCTATTCTCTGGTGCATGACAGTTCTATTTGCTTACATGTTCAAGGATATTATACCCTGTAGGACAAACCGTGGGATGTGGAATTTCTCTCAGTTAATGTTCAGGAAATGCCTGGGTAAAGGGGAGATATACCATAGCTAGGCCCCCATCTCTCAGTAAAGGTATCTGTAACACATGCCAGACTCCATCTCACTCAGCCAAACACAGAGGCCCATTCTGGCTGTTTTTGGTGGCAGTGAAGTTGGGGATTTAACTGAGAGAAAGAAAGAGACTCCTTCATCTTAAGGTGCTTCTAGATTGAGGAGTGGAAAACTTGACTCCACATACAGGGAAATTACATACAATTTTGTGGGAGCACAAACAAAAACCAGTGAACAGCTCCATTTTCACCATCATGTGCAAATCCTACTCATGCTGTGGCCAAATACGTTCAGTTTCAACTCTCCTTCTATGTATTGAGTAAGCTCATACATCTGGGTATTAATTATAGCAAGAGTTTTCACCTCCAACTGATCAGAATTTTCAAATGAGTTCTCATTCTGGAAATACAAATTAAGTAGGTCCGAGATGGACCTTGGATTCCGTGTCTTTAAGTGAGTGCCCCAGGTAAGTTCACTTAAATATGGTGCCTGCCACTATATTTAAGTGGAATTGTGGATCTCTGGGAACATCTGGTGCAATTCCTTCATGCTATAGTGAAGATTCCATGGCAGGAGGTTTAGAAAGAGTAAAAGGATAGAGAATTGTAGAGAGATGTAAGTGGATTCTAAGGTGAGAAGCCTGGTCTTAGAGGCTCTTCTATTCACTTGGACCAATGAGTCCTCCTGTCTGGAAGCCAGGTCCTCCTTGTTCTGAGGCCGCACGATTGGGTGTCAGGCACAGGAGTCTGGCCTGGTGTCTGCCTTGTAGTGTTTGTGACTTGGCCAATGCGTGGGTATTTCTAGGCAATGGTCCACCAAACTCTGAAACAGAAACAATGCTACGCAACCTGTGTGCTTTCTAACGTTAGTGTGAGATTCAAAGAGAAGTCTCTCTGATGAGTTTTTGAGCACCTTGAAGAGCTTGATAAATTATCGCTTTTGCTCCTTTGAGTCTTCAGCCCTGGTCCTGGAGACAATTTAAGTTTTGTTCAAATGGTTGACACAGAAAGAAAGGGCAGAGAGAAGGAGGCAAGTCATCATTTCAGCAAGATGGTGGGTGATGGGGAGCAGGAGAGATGGCCATCGGGGAAGGGTCATTGGGCTACTGCCGAATGAGTACAGGATATTCAAACCATGCTCCTGAGGTCACAGCCCCCACTGCCAAGTGTATTTTAAAAGCCCTGAGCTTCTAAAGTACATAGACAGATATATACAGACACATAGGTCCACACAAAGAGACATGCAAAACATAGATGCACACACTCCTGTGTGCTCTTTCCTCTGGGGTGCTTGTCTCCAGCTGTACAGATGCTCTGGGGGAGCACCTGGCCATGGGGGCTTCCTGACTCAGCTCTAGCCTGGCTCACCCAGACACTTCTCTATTCTGTCGTCATCCCATCCCGTCACATCCAGGCAGATATCTGGATTGGATGATGTTATCCTGGGATCCAGAGTCTATCCCCAGAGGGCAGTGCAGGGTAGGGAACATTGCTCATTCAAGAAAACCCTGTGTGGTGACCTGTTCCCTGGGGAAGTTGGGGCTTCTTAGGAGTGAATTCCATTTTCTCACAGTCATCTGTGTGTTTTTTCTGTATCTTGAAGGGATGGTCTACCCCTACCACCCCAGGGGTTCCCTGTCTAGCAGTGTGTTTGAGAGAATGGTCGGGGGTGGGGGGACACATAACAAGAATCCTTCCCCCATCTGGGGCTTCCAAGCCTCTCTCTACCCAGGGGCCTGGTGATGGGGACCTAGGGGTTCTCTGTGAGGCTGAATCTGGTGCTGCCAGGCCCCTGAGGGGATGTGTCACAGAGCAGAGATAGTCCTAGGGCTGCCTGGGTTTTAAAAGAGGAGACACATGTGGAAATGATGAAAAGAACCTGTTCAGTGATTGAAAGAAGTCCAAGATTGTGTTGGAAAATAATTGGGTAAATACAGGAAAGATCTCTGGAAGAGGCAGAGACTGTGACTGAGATCAAAGGTGCCATGTGTGGCAGAAAGGAGTGTGGCCTGGGAGTCAGGTCTCACTGCATGGCTTTGGCAAGTCACTTACATCCTGTGTGCTTAGGTTTCCTGCTCTGCAAAATGGAAGGATGACAATGCCTGCCTGATGGGCTGTTGTGGGAATTAGAGGATGCAGAGAGATAGACACGTGTGTGGATAGATAGATAGAAACATGTGCATGCACACATCCATACATACTATATATTAATACATATATTCATATTCTATTTGCATAAGGCATTTCACTAAACCAGTGGTGACCAAATCTTACTGGGCATCAGCTACAGATACACCAGGAGCGCTGGTTAAAACATAGCTTGCTGGGCCTTACTTCCAGAATCTCTGTTTCATTAGGTCTGGGGTGAGTGATGCATTTGCATTTCTAACAAGGTCCTGGGTGACACTGATGCTGCCCGTTGGGTACCATACTTCAAGAACCAGTGTATTAGTTTGTACACTGAGAGCGAACAAAGGTTGTGTAAGTCCCTTTTACCAGTGCCTTTCTAGCATGTCAGCAATGAATATTTGTCAATAAATGCATGAATGAATATATTTCACACTAAGGGGCTCAGTTTTCCCTTCTACAACACAGGGTTTTGCTAGATGGTCTCTGGGGTCTCTACCACAGATACTGCAGAACTAGACACTTTGGGCAAGGCAAAGGCATACTCAGAGCCAGGGCCCAGGTCTGTGGTTCCCAGCTATGGCTCTGTAGCTACAGGGTCCTCTGGGACATGGCCTGTGAGGAGGCAGGCACTGGCTCAGGCCTTCAGGGGCCCAGGCCAGAGCCATCTCCTGCTGTCATCCTCCTAAGAGGAGCCCTTCATATTCTACAGACCACTATGGCCTCAGGGCACCAGCTCCCTGAGGAAGGGCCTGTCCTCTGGACACTCACCCTGCCACCCCGAAGCCACATGCATGCATCTCATCTGTAAGGAGTAGGAGGAAGAGGTACCTCTGTCTGTCCTGCCCCTCGACCCCTACCTCCATGCTGCCAAGACTGCCCATGCCTAAGAAAATTTTTAAGCAATTGAGGAAGGAAGAGTCAGGCTCAGACACTTTCTCCCCTTTCTCTGGTTCCAGAGGTAACATGGCTGTGACTGCAGCCCTAGAGCTGGGTGACTGCCAAATCCAGGCCTGAAGACCTTTACTCCGAGACTGGGGAGCAAGAGTTATCCTCCCCGTTCCCTCACTCCCTTTGCCTATTCCTCCATCCTTTCCAGCAGGGGCCAGGGACATTGAGGGGAGCTAGAAAACCCACAAGGCAACCCACTTGGTCTAGGCTGAGGAAGGCTTAGAGCATGGGTACGATAAACCCAAGAGGAAAAGTAATAAATTAAAATTAAAACTCACACAATTTCATACCCATTAGGATGGCTATTATTGAAACAAAACAAAACAACAAACTGAAAATAACAAATGTTGTCAAGGATGTGGGGAAATTAGGACTTGTGCACTGTTGGTGGGAATGTAAAATGGTGCAGCCACTATGGAAGATAGTATTTCAGTTTCTCAAAAAAGTAAAAAGAAAATTATTATATGATCCAGCAATCTCACTTCTGGATAGCTATCTAAAAGAATCGAAATCAGGGACTCAAGGGGGTATTTGCACACCCATGCTCATTGCAGCACTATTTACTATAAGCAAAAAGTGGAAGAAATTCAAGTGTCCATCCATCCATTGATGAATGAATAAACAAAATGTGGTATGCACATGCCATGGAATATCATTCATCCTTAAAAAGGAAGGAAATTACAGCATATGCTACAATATGGATGAACTGTGGGGACATTATGCTAAGTGAAGTAAGCCAATCACAAAAGGACAAAGACTGTGTGATTGACTTACATGAGCTACCTGGAATAGCCAAATTCATAGAGACAGAAAGTAGAATGGTGGCTGCCAGGGGGAAGGGGGAGTGAGAAACGAGAAGTTATTACTTAATGGGTGCAGAGGTTTAGTCCTGCAGGATGAAGAGTTCGGTGGATGGATGGTGGTGATGGTAGCACAATAATGTAAATGTACTTAGTGCCACTGACCTGTTCACTCAGAAATCGTTAAGATGTTAAATTTTATGGTACATGTATTTTATCACAATTAAAAAAACAAACAAACAAAACAAAAAACTCAAGTCAGCAAGTCAGGGATGAATAAAAAGCAAGCATGACTCCAGACTCAGGCTGAGGGTACATCATGATCTTTATTGTCAAGTGGCCTCCTCTTCTCTCAACTCCTGCAGTTGCCCTTCAGGACAGAACATGGCTCAAGCTGTGAACCCACAAACCTTGCTAAGAAGCTGCCTTCCCAGGATAGGCACTGAAATTTAGGGATAGTCTGACTCTACTCAATGGGAGTTTGTAATTTAGCTGGGCAGGTAAGGCAGACACACCTAAAAGTGAAATAATCCAAGAGATGTCACAAGGCTGTTGCCAAGTGGATGGTGTAGAGGATGCAGTGAGTTCTAGGAAGGCGCAGGCACCCATGGGTAGGGACAAGCAAAGAAGGCTCCAAAGAAAAGTCATGGAAAGATGGGTTAGATTTCAGATGCTGGGGAGTAGGAGAGAAGTGGTCCAGGCAGAGGGGGAAAGATGAGCCAAAGCTTGGAGGCAGGGACACATAAGGTATGTCCTGGGGAACACCCAAAATATGCCCTGGTGGCCAGACCGGTCTGGCTAGAACTGAGGATATGTTCAGGGGAGGAGTCAGATGTGAGGCTGGAGAGGTGTCTGAGACCCAGGTGAGGATCCTCAGATGATGTGCAAAGGTGTTTGGAAATCACCTCTGGAGCAGGGAATCTCTGAATGTCCTTGGAGAGACATTGGCAACTGTGGCAGGAGGAGCAACATTTTCAGAGCAGGAGGTGGGGCATCTCAGCCACATTTCTTTAAAAATAGGCACCGTTGGCCCCAGCACAGGTATTGCCTTGGTCTCCACAACCTCCCTGACCCTGTGGTTCTGGAAACACATCACCAGGTCCACAACCAGCACCACTCTCTTGCCCCTGGTTACAACTGGATGGGCCACAGCCGGGAGCCTCGGTGTCTAGGTGGCGTGGACTAGACTCATGACAGCCTAGGTCTCCTGGGCATGGACTTGGATTTGGGCTGGGGCAAGGGCTGGGATAGTGCCAAGGCTCCCCGAGCGGCTCTGGGCTTGGGCAGGGCGCTGGCAAAGGAATTGGCTCTGGCCGTGGATGAGGCTCTGGGGACTGACAGCGCTGTGGGAATGGTCGTGGCCCTGGAATCTCACACTGCACTGGGCGAGGGCGGGAAGCTGGACGTGGAGCTAGACGTGGTGCTGGAAGTGGTGTTGGGCGCAAACAAGGCTCTGAAAGTCTCCTTGGTGGAGGGCACGGACGGAGTTCTGGACTTGCGCATCGTTCTGGGCGTGGACGTGGACGTGGAGCAGGAAATGGATATCTCTGCAGTGATGGCTCTGGGTGTTGGTCAAGACGCCGTGGTGGACAGAAGCTTGGGAGCGGACGTGGCTCCATGTGTGGCCTCAGCTCTGGGCAGGAGGCACCCCAGGAGGTTTGTGGGCCACAGCTCTGGGAGCGGCGTCGGATGGGAGGAATTTGAACACGACCCCTTTGTGGGGGAACCTGCCGGGGGCAGCAGGGGGAGGAAATCTCTATACGGCACTTGGGTCTGCATCTCTGAGAGCAGTCTGAAGTGGGGCCCCGATGACAGTGGCTGGCAGAGATGGGTTCAGAGCGGCGGGGTGGGGTGCAGTAGTTAGGGTAACCTGCAGAGGATCGCGATGGCAGGTAGCTGCTGTAGTAGGGCTCAGAACGTCGTGGTGGGGAACAACTGCGGGGAGAAGGCTCCAGCCGGCGAGAAGGGAGGCATCTGCTGGTGCTCCGAGACCTGCGCTCTGCAGTGAAGCTCCCGTAGGAGCCTTGGGTCTGGCACTGGGGCACACAAGTGCTAAATGAAGCCCGGGACTGACGCTGAGGGGCATAGCTGCTATAGGAAGCCCGTGACTGGAACTGGGGGACGCAGCTGCTGTAGGAAGCCCGCGGCTGGAACTGGGGGGCACAGCTGCTATAGGAAGCCCGTGACTGGAACTGGGGGATACAGCTGCTGTAGGAAGCCCGTGGCTGGAACTGGGGGGCACAGCTGCTGTAGGAAGCCCGCTGCTGGAACTGGGGGGTGGATCTTCTGTAGGAACCCTGATACTGGCCCTGGGTAGAGAATCTTCCCTGAGTCTGGCACACTGGGGCACGTTCCACATAAGTCTGGACAGACTGAGGAGCTGGGTAGGGTACATAGGTCTGGACTGGGCCTTCCACATAACAAGTTTCTGTACAACAAACTGGAGAACATTCTACATAGCAAGTCTGAACAGGCTGTGGGGCTTCACATTGCAGGTAGCAAACCTCAGACTGGCCTGGAGCCTGGCATTGAACATAGGAAACTTGAGACTGGGACAGAGCCTGGCCCTTCACCTGGGTGGTCTGGGACTGGCTTGGAGCCTGGCCCTTCCCCTGCTTGGTCTTAGACTGGCCCTTCACCTTCGTGGTCTGGGACTGGCTTGGAGCCTGGCATGGAGCCTGGGAAACTTGAACTGGGCATGGTGCAGGGCACTCCACGATCTGCATCTCACAAGGGGCTTGAACCACCACCTGGTTGTTGGCAAAGGGGGACTGAGAGGAGTAGAAAGAGGAACCCTTGACACAACACTGTGGGAGCGGCAGGCAACACTGAATCTGCTGCTGGTCACACATGGTCCTGATGCGGGTGGGTGAGTGGGACCTGAGGGTGGAGAGACCAGAGGCAGGAGGGTGAGAGTGGGGAGGTGACCAGGACCTAGGTGAAGGCACTCTGTGACTTCCTGCCTTTCCTCCCCCACCCTCAGCCTTCATCCGAGAATCCATACTGCCTGAGCCAGACCCAGGACGAGCCCATTAGACCTGCCCTGGTTCTGCTGAAGGGCCTGACCATGCACAGCTATGGTTGCAGGTGCCCAGGACCTTTCCCTGGAGGGTGGAAAACCCAGTGTCCAGAACCAGTGAGTGCTGATGACAAGAGGACGGTCCACACTGTCCCACATCCTAAGCGGTGGCAACAGATCTACAGGAAGTAGAGGTGACATCTTGCTCCCAAGGCTGTAGCCCAAAGTGGGGACTCCCCTCCCACAGAGGCTTGTATTTCCTCCTACACATGCACTGGCAGTACACATATATATGCAAACATGTAAAAATGTCTATGTGGAAACAAGCACTCAGGCACCATCTGCACTCGCATAATGTCAGTTGTTGGGCAACTCGAACTCAACATTAAATATTTTTTCTATATATTCAATCTCTTTTAGATGAATTCATGTAAAACCATGCCCATACAAAACATGTCAGACTCGAAAAGGCTCAGGATCACCATGGCAACTTGCCCAGACAGGTCGCTGTTGTTAACCACCTGAAGTGTGACCATCTGCGGGCTTTGGAAATGTTTTTCCCCAGCCCTCTTAGAGGCAAGATGGAGTTATCTCAGACAGGTAACCCAGAAAGCATGAGACTCCAAGTCACAAGACTGGCATTCAGCTACACTTAAAGCTCTATGCAGCAGGAATATTACCAACATGACCTGGTGGGACACCACTTAGCCCAGGAGGAACCAGGGCAGCCGCACGCCTCTGCCCTCCCCAACTCCACCTGTTCATGGACAGGCAGCCAATGACCAACAAAGCAAGGGGATGGTTTCACAATTGGCTTGTCCCACAAAACACCTCTAAATAAGCTCCAAAAAAGCTTCTAAGGGAGGACAAAGTCTTCCGTTTTCCATTTATATTGAATATCTAAATACATATTCCTCTTCTCACAAGGTGAAAAGTGAGAATGTGTCTTTTCCAGGAAGAGCAGGTCCTAACAGGGAAAATGGTACCTGAGGGTGAGGCCAGGGTTATCGAAGGCGAATACACTGACTTCACAGCCCTAGCTCCTCTCATAGATTCTACAGCTATTCTTCTTATGCCCCCTAAAAGTTCACCAACTTTTCTCCTTAGGCAGATGCACCACCCTTCCCCTGCTCCCAGCTCCTCCCTTCACTGTGCCTCTCCCCTGGGAATCTGGGTACCCCCCAAGCATCACTCCCACCCCAATCCCAGGATCCAGCTCCTAGACTCACCCTCCTTGCAGGCAAGCAGTCATTCAGGCTGGGGCATTTGGGCAGACAGCCGTCTTTATATAAGGGACTCTGGGTCTGGCTTAGGCCATGAGACAGCTGGCTGGCATCTGCCTGGCTCATCACCCAGGCTGGCACTCCAGCAGCCAGTCCCCTCCCTGTATGCCTGCCCGTGCAGTCACCTACAGCGTGTGGGAGTGTCTTGCCTCAGTGTCTAAGCCTCTGGACTATGAAGGAGCAGTCTTGTTGTCTTCCTCCTTCTTTGCCCTGTCAGTTTCCTCTCCATCCCTAGAAGAGCTCACAGTGGGAATGATGAGGAGTAGCAAAGGTGTCTTCTCTCCTGAAAGATAATTCTATTCACTACCTTCCTTCTTGTCTCAGATTCTTACCAGATAGATATGAAAAAGGAAAACTTCCTAACTTGAAACAATTAAAATTACCTCAAAGGTAGCAACTCTATAGAATGGAGAGAATGTGGGATCAGAGCTGAGTCCAACATCCCAGATCATCTACTTACAGCTACGTAACATTTATAACCAACCTGAGTATTAATTTACTCTTCTAAAAAATGAAGATAATTAAATTTTCTTTGCTGATGTTGTGAGGATTAAGGCAATTACTATATACAAAACCATCCATCCAAGAGTGATATTCAAAATATCTAATATCCTGGC
>NW_012151840.1:4705720-4706176 GCF_000956105.1 Propithecus coquereli
ACTCTTCTCCCTTTGTATCATTTCACAATCTTCTTTTCATTTTAATCTCCCTTCCGTCACTATAGCCGGATGTAGCTGGACTCATCCCTGGCATGGAGGTGATATTTGTCACGTGAGGTATCTTCTAATCTTTCCATACAAATTCTTAGTGTCTTGTGACTTCTACCTTCAAGCACTGCCTTTTCTCAGAATTCTTTCCTCTGCTCAGACACTCTCTCCTCATTCACTCCTTTTCCCACTGTATGCCAAACACCTACCAATATTTTCATCACTTTTAGCTCAAACACCAATGTCTCTAGCAGTCTTACTCTACTCTGCTCTCATCACCATTCCAGGTAGAATGGGCCACTTCAGAGCCCCAAAAATATTCTTATATAGGACCTACAAATACTACACTTCCTTTATGAAAATTTATGTGGTTTCTTCACTAGATGATGAGCATCTTGATGGCAGAAG
>NW_012151840.1:4706226-4709265 GCF_000956105.1 Propithecus coquereli
ATAGTCCTTAACGACAGCATGGTGCAGAGCAGAAGTGATGAACTGGCATCCTGTGTGCCAGATACAGTCGAGATGGATTTCCCTGTATGTTTTGCCTACATAATATTGTAATTAATTGTTAACATTTAGCAATAGAGGGATTTTACTTAAGATTCGACATCCAGGTTTTCTTCTAAAATCAAAAGATCTGACATAGGTGAACCAACTTAGATAGGGCACATATTAATACTTTTCCCTCTGCAATGCTCCATCGCCCTTTACTACATCTACAGTGCAATTCAGAGTGTAAGTTTCCTTGTATTATTTTACTTGCATTCTTATTTTTCTTTGGTGACATTAAAAGGGAAGTGAAATAATCCTTCCGCCTGTATGATTTCACTTGTTCGTATCACCCTCCAGCCCTTATAGGCATTTAAAATTCTGGCCAAGCTTGTGAGCAGAGTTTAGATTTAGACGTATTTTGGGTTGAATCTGAGCTCTACTGTTCACTAATGCGTTGAAAGCTACTTAGCTTCTGTGAGCCTCGGATTCATTATCTATAAAATGGAACAGAAGGGGAAGGAGAGGAGAAGCAGGAGGAGGAGGAGGAGAGTAATTAGAAAAAGTTATAGTATTATTTTGTGAATTAAATGAGAAAACTGATCTAAAGTACTTAGCACTTAATTAGCCATTAAGCTCTCTGGGCTTTATTTTCCTCATGTAAAGATGGAAATGATAAAGTCACAATTACTGCAGCAGGTTTCCATGAAGATAAACACAGATAATGAGTATGAAAGTGCTTTGTAACCCACAGTGCACATGCCAATCATGTTTACGAAACGTCTCCCATGGGGAAGGCTGCCTAGCTTGGCGTGACTTCAGAATCCTAGCTCTGGATCCCATCGCTCATTCCAAAGGGGTCTCCAGACACCAGTCCAGATTTGAGTAGGATCATAGGTATTCAGAATGTCATGGCAACAAGAACCCCCAGGAATTATCTGGCCTCACCCTGTCACTCTACAGATGAGAACTCTAAAGCTCAGAGAGATGAATCTGTCTCGGGACCTAAAGCTAATGACTGTCTTAGAGAGACTAGATTCCAGGTAGCCCAAGTCCCTGAACAGGACTCTTGCCACTACAACAAGCTATTTCTCTGATCACATGCTTTGACCAAGGTACTCTGAACTGCAATAGGCCTGAGACTTGATGTTCACTGAGAATGTGGTCAGGAAGGGAGTGAACAGGGAAAACTGAGAATGTAGACCAGTTGGCCCCACCACAATGTGAATTATTGAATCCTAATGGCTACGTGTCTCCCACTCATCTCCTGATGGAATGTGTACTTTCATCTTTGTATCTCTATATCCTGACACATGGATACATACATGAGTGGACAGATGTGGGGGCATGAAATTGGGCTTGGTTCACATATCCTAAATCACTGGAGAATGAGCTGACGTCCCATTCAGAGATGAAAGAGTACTGCAACCTTGGTTACTTTTTGCTTCTTGCTTCTTACAAAGAGAAGTGAAGGTGGGGATGGTAGGGCGGTGGAAAGGGCCTAGAAGTTAAGTCTTGCAGATGGCAGTGAGACTAGGTGTTAGCGTTTTCAACAATATGATTTCAAGAACAGATCATTAAGCGAAAAGCAGAAGATTTAACTCCTGACATTCTTTCTTCCCTGATGTGTAAGGCTCTATAATCAAAAAGTTGTCATTGGTTAAAGAACTGGAATTAGTACTGAGATTGTCTAAAGACAATGATAAATATGGCATAATCCTTTTTTCTCCAGTGAAGTCTATAACTCTTCCAAAGGGCATTCCTGTCTGGTGATGTACTCAAACTAAATAGCTACATTAGACACGCTTCAGTGTGGCCTTCTAATCTCTGTGAGTCTATATGTTTATAGGTTCTTTGCTTTTTGGCTCAGCCAACTCAATGTGGACAGAAATAAGTCATTATTTCCGCCTGAAAATTTCCTTCTCCCAAGGTCCCATTTCAGGCAATGGCAAATCCATATCGGTTTTTAGTCTAGAACCTTTGATCCTCTTTCCACCTCACCCCAACACAGTCAACACAGGCTGTTCATGATGCTTGAAAATTGCTCTTGAATTTTCCCCTACTGCCCACCCACTCTGCCCCTGCAGTAGCTCAGGTCTTTATAATCTCCTACATGGTGTGATAGTCTCTTCAACTGTTTTCTCTGATTCCAGTCTTTCCTTCTTTCACTTAACTTATAGACACAAGAGTTATCATCCTAAAAACACTAAATAAAATAAACAAAGCTGAGTATGTTATTCCCTTTGCTTCCCATCGTCCACTGGAAAATGTTCAAACTCTGCAGCAAGACATACGAATCCCTTCATCAACTGGTTCTAGTCTGCCCTTCCAGGTTCATGTCCCTCTCATTGTCACTACTACCCACCCACCTGCCAACCCACAGAGCCTCAGAGGAAGCCGTGCATAGTGGTTGTCATTCTCTATGCATGCCTTGATATTTCACTGCGGCAGACCTTTGCAAATGCTTCTTCCTCTTTCTGAATGTCCTTTCTTCTCTTCTCCACGTGTGGAACTATTGCTCATCCTCTGAGACAACTCCAGCACCACTTCCTCGGCAGTGTTCCCTGACCCCCCAAACCGTGACTCACTCTGTGCTCTGCAGCACTTCAGACACACCTGTCATTAAAGTGATCATGTGCATTGTGATTATTTACATTCCTATCTTCCACACTGTGTTCCTCAAAGAAAAGAAGTCCTTGTATATAAATCTTTGTATCCCAGAAATAGGCACTGGGCCAGTGCATAGTTCATTTCACCTTATCGATTAAATCATTTCATTCTCATTTTTACATATATACACACTCCTATCCACATGCATGTATACATATATGTTTAGCACATGTATGTCTTATAATGCATTTTATGGATTGATTTATTTCATTATCTATTGAAATATAATAGATGGATACATGACAACATATAAAGGCCGTATTAAAGGCCACAATAGTAGCAAAGAGATAGAGAATGATGTGTATGTGTGTATACATATTTACATATATA
>NW_012151840.1:4712847-4745960 GCF_000956105.1 Propithecus coquereli
TGAGACCCAGCCTCCCTGCCATGTGTGATCTCCTCCACAACATCCCTGGGGATCAGCCTCTGCTGGAACCTCAGTCAGGCATCTTCCCCAAGCTTCCTGGGGATACAAATCACCCAGATGGACATGTTCACAGGAAACCAACCTGTAATCCAAGGAAACAGTGTATTTCTCTTGGTAATGACCACTTTTTAATATCTTACCTGCTAATAACCATTATCTTACATACTCTACCCTGTATAAGACCTTAGTTCATGAAATAGAGCTTATTAAATCCAGTTCACTCAACAAGTACTTACAGATGACCTAGCAGGTTTCTAGAATTGGATCAAGAATAGTCATCATCCATGCATTCAACGAACACTCCCCGAACACTTACTCACAGCATCTGCCCTTAAGGATTTTGTAGTCTAATAAGGAAAACACAAAGATAAACAGACAATTATACTACAGTGTGATGAGTTCCTTGAGAGATATAAGCACAGAGTAGAAGCATAAAAAGAAAGCACTTGAAGAAGAATCAGGAGGCACTACCTTCCAAAGACTTTACCTTCCACTCAGGACAAAAAGCCACACATGTAAACCAGTGACAGGATGGGACTCAGAGTCTCCAACTAGGAAACTGGGAGGTCCGTGGCACAGAAATGCTAGTGCCTGGGATGGGGTTTTCAGACTTAACAAATAAAAATACAGGATGCTTAGTTGAATTTGAATTTTAGATAGACCATAATTTTCTTTTAGTATAGGTATGTCCCATGGGGCTAGAGTAGTTAAGAAAGATATTTCAAGACTAGTGTAGATTGAAAGGATGATGGTGATAATAGTGATGATACGAATTCATTTATTCATCCATGCATGCATTTATTCACTCAGCAAATATTTATTCAACATTTACTATGTAAAAAGCATTGCGCTATGCCTGTAGAGATAGTGGTAAGATATGCAAACAAACAAATGCAGCTCCAGTGCTCAGCAAGCTTTTGGTCAGGTGGACAAACATTAATCCAAGGGTCACACAGATAAGTAGCCAATGACGACCCTGATGAGTGTTTGACAGGAGAGGCCCACAGGGCATCGGAAGCTCTCTAGAGCTGGGTACACAGAATGGGGGACAGCTAACCCGGCCAGGGGGACCAGGAAGGGCTTTTACGAATAAGCAAATATGGGGCTGAGATCTGAAGGATTAGCGAGAGCAGCGGAGAGCAGAGCATGCTAGAACAGGGAACAGCAAGAGTGAAGGGATCGTGCGGGACAGGAGGCATTGTGGCACCTTCATAGAACTGAAAGCACCCAGTGAGGTGACAGCAGGAGGAAGGGGCCAGTTCTGCGGCTTTAAGGACCAGGTCTGCGTCCTCAGACTGCCAGCAACTGGTTTCCGTAGAAGTGGGACATGACGGTGCCTGGGAGGGGTGGTGCAGGGGAGCTGAGCAGAAGCAGCAAGACAGGCGTGAAGACTGTGTGTCTAGACCCAGGAAACGAATCCTTGGTCCTCTGCTAGTGCTGGGCACCAACAGACACAATCAACTCTCTCTTATGTGATCACAAGAAGTGAAAATCGCAGTTAGGAGGCTGAGTGGCCCAGGGAAATCGCAAGGTCTCTGGGGGTTGACACACCTAGGCTTATCCTGTGGCTTCCCTCCAGCCCACTGGGTGGCAAAACAAATTGCCTGCTCTCTCTGAGCCTCTGTAAGTTTCATCATATGTAAAAGGTAAACAATACCTGGCTCACAGGTTGCTGTAAAGGCTAAATAGATGGCATATGAAGAGCCAAGTCATGAATAGGCCCTCAAGAAAGGCAATTATCATTATATTATTACTATTACTTAATATTATAGTAATATAATTTAATATTACTTAATTTTTATTACATCATGATGCCACCTAGTGGAAAAATAATCATTTCCGAAACAGTTTACAATGAGCCAAAATTATCTAGAGTATGAAATCATACAGGCTGATCACGTGCCATGCAGATGGACTCTCCAGGTGACCTCTCCAATCTCTGAATCTCTATTTTTTTAAATTTCAGAATATTATGGGGGTGCAAATGTTTTAGTTACTCAAATTGCTTTTGTACCATTTGAGTCAAAGTTATAAGTGTGCCCATCACCCAGTGAATCTCTATTTCTTTATCTCTCAATTCTGTTGGGTTTATTTTTCTTGCTGATTTATCAAAGAGTGTTATGAAAACAAGATGTGACAAATATTACAATCTTCTTTAAATTAACATAAATCATAGTAAGCATAGCAGCTGCTACCTACCCCAATATACATGTGGCTTTCTAGTCCCTGACCCTGGGACTGACCGAAGGGAAGAAGGCACCTTTTCCAGATTGCATGGTGAGGTCACTGTGTCCTCGGAGGCTGTCAGAACAAACTGGAGTGCCCTGGGATGCTTGGAACCTGAACTGGGCCACCTTACCTGGAGAAGCACTGCTCAGCAAGGTGGGCAGGGGCGGGGGAGGGTGTATGTGTGTGTGTGTGTGAGGAGCAACAGCAAGGAGGTGGTGCTGGAAGAGGAAACTTTATTTTTTTCCACATGTTGTGATTTGGGACTTGATGCTCCTCCAGAAGGGGGTTGCAGGGCCATGGGATTGTGGGACAGGGAGTTTGTGTAGAGCACATGGATAAACCCTCTGAAAAGAATTTATTTTAGAATCTCAAACTCCTAGAATGTGAGGGAGGGAAAGCTCAGAGAGGCGGGTCCATGTTTCCGTGGGACCCCCCATCTCTGCTCCTTTGTAGCAGCCTCCAGAGCCGTGACAGCAGTGGGAGCCTCTGAAGGCTCACACTCACTGCAGTCAGGGCTCTGGCGCCAGCAGCGGTGGAAGACACGGGATCTGTGGTGGCTCAGGCAGCAGCTGCCAGCCCCAGAGCTGCAGCAGCCCCCGGAGCTGGGGCCACAGCAGGAAGAGAGTGGAGAGGGATACGGGACTGGGCACTGGAGTGGACACTTTGGAGGACACTTGGGGGGCATTCAGAAGTTAGGCATTTTGGGGGGGCACTTGAAAAGGGGCTGGCACTGCTGCTTTTTTTTAATGGCAAGACACGTTGAGAAAAGTTCAGTCAACCTGAGAGAAACAAAAAATAAAAATCAGTGCACAATACCAAGGATTGATTCTTATTATTTTTTTCTCCTGGATTTCATAGAAACCAACCCCTTCCAAATAGCTGATTCATGAACCAGCTTCTACAGTGGGATTTGGAAACTGATTGGGAGGAAAATAAACCTTAATAAATACTCTCTGTCATCAGTCCACTTTGCCTCCACTGAGATATTCTCACCTCCCTGCTTGGGCTTCGAAGTCAGCCCTACAGAAGCCTGCTGGTCGTCAAAGGAAACACGGTAATTCAATCATTTTCTGACCTCTAATCTCAAAGATGTCCGGTGGGGATGTGACATATCCAAGAACACTCATTTTCCAATGAATAAATTAGAAGGCAGTGATACTGAAAACCACGACTCTGCAGGTCGTAGCACCCTTCACATGCCGCTGGCCCCAGGGACCCCTTCCTCTCTGCCTGCCTTCTTCCATCCCTCTCTGCACGCAGTCCCGTCCTCCTGGGGCCTTCCTTGCCGAGCCCTCACTTGGCTTGGTGGAGGGAGCAGGAGCCAGCACTGCTAAGTGACTGGGCTGAGGACTGAGGACCCTGGCACTGGAGCCCTTCTAACCCAGGCCTGGTGTCTTCCCAGAGCAAGGGCATAGTGGGTGTATACAGAACAGTCACTTTCACGACCTGGGGGCAGGGTGACTCTTCTCACCCTCCCCGCCCTGGGGCTCCAGGACCTCCCTGGACAGGGGCCAAGAGGAATCCTAGGAACCACAGACTGCCCTGACATCTGCCTCACAGGCCTGCGGCGGGCCAGCCATTCCATCTTTATGCCCTCACTCATTCATTGATTCAATATGTATGCATTATCTGTCTTGGGCCTGGGTTTTGCAAGTTGCTCTTGTCATAAAGAAGAGCTGAGTTGCCTTGAGGACATATATGTAAACAATGCACTGTAAAACATTTTACTATATGCTGTAAGAGGGCGCCATGACCCAGGGATGGGCCCTTAATAGCTCTTATGTCAGGATAATGTCATGTTATTTGTGTGTCTTTCTGCTCTTCCAGATGGAAAACTCACTGAGGGCAGAATCTACACTAGACTGTAGTCACCTCTGTACCCCGAGGAATACCATTAACAGAATGAGTAGCCTTGAAGAATAAATGAGTTAATGATTGATTGACTGAATAAAAGAATGAACGAGTGGCTGCTTTTTGAGACCCATGGGCAGAGGCTGTGCATCAGGATGGCATCTTTGGCCTTCAGAAGTACCCTGAAGGGAGCACACATTAGGTCAGATGTGACCTGACCCTTGGACGCTATCAACTGTTCATGCCTTCTTAATGTCCTGTTACCCGAGAGCACAGGCCAATGGGAAGGACATTCAGATGCAGCGTGAGTGTGTGCAGGCAGGGCACAAGAGGGGTGAAGCTCAGGTCACCGACGAGAGACAGTGAAGCAGGGGCCAGGCTACAGCCTGAGGAATTGTGGGCACACGGTGGAGTCAGTGCTATGAGAGGCTGCGGGACTTGGAAGGGGAAGGACATAAGGAAGTGGCAAATACTGCCATTTGGTCAGGGAGAGTCTACTGGACTGTAAGGCCACTGTACAAGGGTAGAGAATGCTTAGATATGTGAAAATCTATTTTCTTGTTTTACCGATACATCTGGAGTTAGAGGTGAAAGAACTTAATTGGGCAGGTAGTTAATTTGTTCTACCTTGGAATAGGCACTCTGCTAAGAATTTTCTTGAAGGATTCAAAGGTCAGATTGGAAGACAGATGAGGACACCTGTGATGTCTCTGTTAGATAAGCCCCGGGTGCAACTGGGGCTACAGAAGGGCACATGCCTCAGACGGAAGCCCAACGTTGACACCCAGGCGATGCTGGGAGCAAGAGGAGGTCATCGTGGTCATTAGGTTAAGGAGAACTGGGGACTCCGGGTGTTCTCAGATGGACAGCAGAGGAAAGAGAACGGACACAGTACAGAGTGGTCAGCATTAGCCTAAAAGAAGAAAAAGATGAGGGAAAAGAAGAGCATTATTATTCAAAGAAAGGGAAAACTCTGAGGAGATGATGGTCACTGTTGTCAAATGCTCCAGTGAACCCACTCCATGTGGCCTTGGGACGTTAACAGTGACCTTGGAGAGACTGATTTCAGAGGAGAGGCAAGAGCAAAAGTCATTATTTAATCTCTCTATCAATGAATGGGCTTGATTAAGTGATAAATAACCAAGAGGTGGAAGACAATTTTATAAGGAATTAGAAAGGACAAATATAAGAAAGCTACTATTTCTTGAGAATTAAAAAAAACCAAAAACTTTATTGGAACATAAAAAAGTATCCAACTGAATGTCAAAAATGTGGAACTTACTGAAAGCATTTCAGATATTTAGAAAGGAAGTGAATAATGAGGGCTGGGTCAGTTAGGGAGGTTTGCTCAAAGGGTCAAGGTCATTGATGGGAGTGGCCACGGTCATGGTGATGATGTTCTTGTTAATGATGAAGGTGAGTCTGACCATGATGGAGATGGCAAAAGAACTGCCCTGTGGAATAAATGTATTCTTGAGGGTTTCGTGTTACCATTGTGGCAGCGGTATCATCAAAAATATGTATTTGGTCTTTGTCCCTGGTTCCTGGCACAGAGTTCCTAACACCCTTGGAATTTCCTCAGTGATAGGAGCATCCTTTGTTATTCACAACAATCCCCTTAGAACATACCTCAGATCATGCTAATGAGGTGACTCATGATAGGGTCCCTATCTTGATAGCCTCAAGATTGGTGGTTGGTCACCAGAAAGACCAGGCATGTGATTAAAGAGTTGGAACTTTCAGCCTCACCAATGACCAATGATTTAATCAATCGCACCTATGTAATGAAACATCCATAAACATCCCCAAAGGACAGGGTTCAATAAGCCTCTGGATACTAACTCAGAACATATTATCTTTCTGGGAGGGTGGTGGGCCCCAAGAGAGCTTAGAGACTCTGGCTTAACTCACCCTTCATATGTTGCCTTATGCAACTCTTCTATTTGGCTGTCACTGAATTGTATCTTTTATAATAAACTGGTAATCACAGGTAAAGCACTTTCCCAAGTTCTGTGAGTCATTCTAGCAAACTGTTGAACCTGAAGAGGGGATCATGGGAACCTCTGAATTTGTAGTCATCCAGACAGAAGTGTGGGTAGCCTGGAAACCCCATTTACAGTTGGCATCTGAAGTAGGGGCACTTTTACAGGACTAAGCCCTTAACCTGTGGGGTCTGTTCTATTATAACTCTGGGAGCCAGCACCAGCATTGACTTGAATTGTTGAACACCCAGTTAATGTCAGAGACTTACAGAACTGGTGTAGAAAACCAGCGTGTATTTGATGTTGAAAGAAAACCACTCAGCTATCCTAAATCATTTGTGCTCATTAACTCATGTAACCTCACAACAGCCCTATGACTTAGACAACTACTCTAATCCTCTTTTTACAAAGAGCATACTGAACTAGAGAGAAGTTAATAACTTACTTTGAGGTCACACAACCAGAATTTTATTGAGATGATATATAGGTTTCTAATTTATATGTATCAGCAATGAAAAATCATTTCAATGATGTAATAAAACACTTAAAATGACCTATGTAAGTGAAAATAAGCATTAGTTTATGTGAGAACATTCTTAGACAGTGACCTGAGTGTCATTTAGTTTAGTGAAATTTCAACCTCTTCTTGGCCAAAGCACACCCATGGAGAGCAAATTCACCATGCGGAAAGAAGCCCAGAGCACGGGAGAGCCTGAGCAGCCCTGCTTGAGGACACCTGGCCAGAGCCCTGGTCATCAGTCATCGTCTGATAGGACTTCGTATCTCCCTTGAAATGCAAATGAAATCCTTTCCTTCTGGAAAAGGAGCCTAGGATTAATTTTATGTTTCTTTTTGGAAATCCTTAAGCAGCATTGCCCCAGTCAGGGAGAAGGGGAGCCCTATCACCAGGGATCAAAGAGTTTGTGTCTGTTCAGGTTTGCAGGCTGCTGTACTATTTCTCACATAGGGACTTCTTGCCTTCCCTCCTGGGACATCTTGATAAGGAGGCCGGTCGTGCACAAGCTGTGTCTCTGGCAGTTGTCCCCTTCAAACACTCTCATAGTATGTCCAGGTGGACCGCTAAATCTCTGAGCAAGAATACGAAACACAGCGCAGGAGCTGATCGAATTGTAGTCAGAAGGGGTCCCAGTGCTTCTCTGAGTATTTCATGAAGAATATGGTGGAGTGGAAAAATACTGAGCCCCAAACATCTCCCTGGAAGTAGCAAAGAGTCACATACAAAGAAAACCCAGATGTCCTGACACTGGAGCAATGAAAGATGTAGAGCCTGGGACTCATGAGTTCAATTTTGCATTTTGGAAAGATTATGGAGGTTGCATTACAGACAGCAGATCAGAGTAGTGTAGGACTAGACTCAGCAGGCCCTGCTAAGAAAGACAGAACTCAGACTCACACAGTAACAATGAAGATGGGGAAAACTAGAAAAACTCATAAGATTTGGTGTTTGGTTGTTTAGGTGAGGGATGGGTTACGAGAGAGAGCAATTCAGGATGTTTTTGGTTTCTGAACTCGGCAGGTAATGATGCTATTTGCTAAGCTGGAAATCAACAGAGACGAGGTTTGTCAAAGGGGGGCTGGGTGTTCAGTTTATTTTATAAGCCTTGATTTTGATATCTGAATGAATCCTTGATTGGGAAAAGCTAATAGGCAGCAAAATATACCAATTAGGAGCTCAGGAAACATATGGACTTCATATGTTGAATTGGAAGTAAGTAGCTCTCACTAAGCCATGATAAACCCATTCTAGGCACTGGAGAGACAGCAGCCAACAAGAGGAGAGCAGGCTCATGCCTGCTGTGAAGTTTATAGTAAAATGGAAAAAGATACACAAAATAAAAGTAATAAATAAGAAACTATTTGTCAGTGATGGGGAAATAAAGAAAATAAAGCAAAGTGAAGTGATTGACAGTGACGAGGGGCCTCCTTCAGAATCGATGGTCACCTAGTCCTGTCTGAGAAGGGGCTCCTTGGCCGTCAGCATGGCGATGTTAACTGGGGCCGGGGGTAGAAGACCTGGCCCAGGAGAGGAGAGGGGAGTGAGGGGTGAGAGGCTCAGACACTGACGGGGGCCAGGCCTTGCTCTTACTGTGGGAACTCGGGCAAATCATTTAACTTCTGAATCTCAATTTCCTTATTTATAAAATTAATGGGGGATCAGAATAATGTATTTTAAAGAATTGAGAAAATTAGATGCAAACATTGTGTCAGTTAATGCATATAACACACTTTTTGGGAAAACAGGACCTTAGATGTATAGAATTGGAAAAATCAGAATTCTTGGACCATGACGCACGGTCATCACTGCTCCAGGCATGATCCCGTGACTGTTTAGTCAGTTGATCTGCCCATCTGTCGATTCATTCATTCATTTGAAAATGTGATAATATAAAAAGAACAAGAACCCACCAAAATGAAAGCTAGAATCTTGACGATAACCTACCTCTAACCACATGACCTAACCCACCCACACACCTCCTGCTCCTCCCCACTCAAAGGATGTATTACTCTAAAACATGATTTCGTCTATACCTTGTTTTCGTTTTCATAGAGTTTATTTGTTACCATATGTATATAAACCCCAAAAGGACATGTTTTGCTGTTTTAAAATTTATGAATAGGCTATTATGCTGCATGTAATCTTTTGGGAATTACTTTTTTCACTTACTCATTTATTGCTTTGTGTTGATTTAGTTCATTCATTTTGAATGTTGAATCACAGTACCTTGAATGAATATTTAATAATGAATCATCTACCTTCCATTTAAGAGGCATTTGGCTGGTCTCCAGATTTTACTATTTTGAGGAGTGCTAGCAGTTTTTAAGTTTTCACTTCATATTGGCTGTTAGAAATACTATCATAGTTGTTATAATAAAAAAAGTGTGGTAGTGTAATAGGCATAAAATCAGGAAAAATTCACATGAACCCAGAAGAGGACAATATCCCCAATGGCAACTGGAAGGCCAGACTGGCTCTTTCTGTATGCAGGAAAGGTTGACCCAAGACTTTCTATCCACACCCAGTGCAAAGAGACTGGCCACCTGACCCACACTCTTGAACCAGGCTTCTGTCCCCAGGCAGGGCGGGGCTGGGCTCCAAGTTGCTAACACTGACCCGCAGGGCTGCTGCTGGCTGAAATAAGCAAGAGGCTGGTGAGGCTTAGTAGGGAAGACCTCATTCTTCTCTAACACAGAATAAGGGGCTTGACGATATGGGGGAAAATTGAGAACCTTCCACAGGAAGATTTCAGCATCTCAGAATCTAGGACATGGAGGACAGGAAAAGGAGCGAGGAGGAGCAGCAGGCTGGGGCAGGTCTTCTGCACTTTGCTTCCTCCAGCACTACTTGTCTGAGGTCCTCAAGGCCCAGGTCAGCAGCAGCCTCCGGAGCAGCAGGCAGAGCCCCCAGACTGCTGGCCACTGCCACTGCTACTGCCACAGCAGCCGGAGCCCTGGTGTCGGCGTCAAAGAGATCAGTGGGGCCTGTGGTCACTCAGGCGGCAGCCGCCATCCCCAGAGCTCCAACAGCCCCCAGAGCTGGAGCCACAGCAGCCTCCATAACTGACACTGCAGCACGAAGAGATGGAGGGACACTGAGGGGGACACTTTGGGGGGCAATTCGGGCTGGGCACTTGGGAGGGCACTTGGGGGTGCCCTTGGGAGGGGGCTGGCACTGCTGCTGGCTCTGCTGGCAGGACATTGTTAAGAGGAAGTCAGTGAACCTAAGGAGAAATTTTAAAAACCATCGGCACAAGTGTTAAGCAGATATGCATTCCCCTCAGTCTGAATTTCATTGAATCCTCACTCCAGAACAAGCTACTTTGTGAAAAAGATCCATGAATGGAATTTGGAAAATGATATGAAATGAAATGTAGTGCAATAAAATCTCTCTCTATTGCCTTTTTCCCCCAGTGAAAGATGCTGAACATCTCCCTACATGGGCTCTAAAATCAGCTCCATAGAAGGTTCCCCAAGCACTTGGAAACATAGCTGGCCACATGTTCAGAAACCGTCCTTTGATGGATCTTTCTTATGCATGTCAGATGGGTGTCTCTGAGAATGTTTACTGGAAGAGGATTAGAGGGAAAGATATGGAAGGTGCAAACCTGAGCAGTTTAACTCCTGTGACTGCTGTTGGTTTGTTCCTTCTCCTCTTCCTTTACCACCTGCTCATGATGCAGCCCTTGTGTTCTCCTTCCCTAAGCTAGACACTCATAGCCCCATAGCCTGCTTCTTGCCGATATTGACCAAGCCAGGAGGAGTCAGGAGAGGATGTGACTGACAAGGCTGTGTACAGACAAGCCCAGGCCTAGATCAACTGTAGGTTGAAAAATCCTTCACCCTGGTTCCCCCACCCCCAAGTGACTTCTTCCTCTTTCCCTGCCTCCTTCTGCCCTCCCTCCATGCAGTCCTGTCTGCCAACCCCACTCCCACTCCCTCCCCCGACACCCCAGAACCTTCTTTGCCAACCACTCCCCTGGCGAGTGGAGTCTGTCAGGGTCTGTCACTGACACTGCTGAGGAGCCCAGCACTGGAGCCCTTTTATCTTGGGCCTGGTGTCTTCCTGGAGTGAGGCAGAGCCCATGTAAGCAGAACAGTCCCTTTCACAACCTGGAGGCAGGGTGAGTCTTCTCACACTCCCAGCCCCGGTGCTCCAGGATCTCCCTGGACAGGGGCCAAGAGGAATCCTAGGAGCCAGAGACTGCCCAGACATCTGCTCCGCAGGCCTGCGGCAGGCCAGCCATTCCACCTTTATGCCCTCACTCATTCACTAATCCAATCAATATGTATAATCTATCTTGGACCCATAATTTTTCAAGATATCAATGACACAAAGATGACACAGATTGCTCTGAGAACGTTATGGTCTTGGAGCACGAGTATGTAAGCAATGATTTGTAAGTTTTTGTGCCACGTGATCTTGATCTTTTGTTCAGGTCCCTTATAGCTCTTCTTTACGGCAGTTTGACAGTCTTTCTACATATCTGTCCAACCTATGGACCATTTGAAAGTAGGGTATATCTTGCTCACCTCGATATTCCCTATGCATGGTACAGTGTCTGGCACAGTAAACTTCGGAAGAAGAGCAAATATCAGGAAAGAGGAAAGCAGATGTTTAGGAAGCACAGAGGCAGAGACTCAGGCCATAGTGTGGCAGCCTCTTGGTTTTCAGAACCCCTTGTAGCAAGACAGAGTCCCAGGGAGGTATAGTGTTACTTCCACTAATGCCAAATATTGATTCCTGAGAGATAAATTGAGAGCATAGCTCTATAGGAATGAGATCAGGTTGGCAGAATGTGGACCCAAAGGAACCCGCAGGAGGCGTGGAAGCCCCTGGAGGGCAGTGGGCACGTGGAAGACATGGCGCTGCCACCAGAGAGGAGAAGAGGCTTCATATACGAAGGGGTTAGAAGAGAGACCAATATTAATTTGAACTTGGAAGTTCTAACAGATTTTGTGGTTTGTGGTTGACAGTGAGGGCTGAAAGTGCTTGAGAATTAGAACAATTGCATTGTGAGCTATTGTGTATCTACAGGGAGATGCTTAAAAGGAAGAGAATAAAGGAAGACACAAGTGGATTTGAGTTGATATTGATTTAACACCTGCTAATCGGCAAACACAGTGTTAAATTGCTGTGAATAAAGAATTATCACTAACTTTAATGAGTGCTATTGTAGTCAGGGTATTTTTTAAGATAACAGACCCATCCTCTGACAGGGGGTTGCCAGGGTTTAATAGGCATATACAGGAGGACATCACCTTACACAAACTGGATTGGCTCCATGGTAATTAAATAATCACTTGATGACTTGCTAGTGGACAGGGTCGCTAAAGGACCACACATGTGCTGGGAAAAAAAAGAGAGAAAAATGGGAGGAACAGGCCCAGAACCTTGGGGGTGTTTCAACTTTTAATGGGTAGGCAACGGAGTTGTAAAAATTATGGAGTCTCAGAAAGAAATTTGAGACACTTAGCTGGAAAAAGCAAGAGAAAACCATGGCATTCTGGAAAAAAATGGAAAAAGAAATTTCAAAAAAGGAAAGAGCACTCAATTATCAAATGCCATAGAGACGGAATCCACTGGTGACACTGGAAATCATTGAATGGTGAGGGCTGAAATTACTTTACAATAATTTTGGAAAGAAGTAGGATAGACAAGCAGAGATCACTATTTAATGTAGTTTGAACTAGATGAATGATGAATTAAAACAATAAAGTAGTATAGGCAGCAAGTCTAAAAAGTGACTTATAATAGGAGAGACCAGAGCTCTATTCACACCTGCTTTGCAGAGAAGCTGGGCCTGAGAGGGAGGTGGGCAGAGATTGATGGATTGAGGGCAGAGGTAAGTACTCAGTCACTTCTGGCCTCTGTTCCAAGTCTGCATCCACGTCTGGATCACTGGATGGACTGGACTCTTAGTCTTTTGTTCCAAAGACCTGACCTCCTCTCTTTTCCAACTGCAGTCCATAATAATTAAAGATAACATCTATGGAGCATTTACTGTGCACCAGAGCTTCTCTAATCATTTTACAGAAGCCTATACCTGCAGTCCCCAACCACCAGGCTGTGGATTGTACTAGTCCATGGCCTGTTAGGAACTGGGTCACGCAGCAGAAGGTGAGACGTGGGTGAGCCAGTGAAGCTTCATCTGTATTTACAGCCACTCCCCATTGCTCACATCACTGCCTGAGCTCCGCCTCCTGTCAGATCAGTGGCAGCATTAGATTCTCACAGGAGCAAGAACCCTACTGTAAACTGCACATGCAATAGATCTAGGTTGTGCACTCCTTATGAGACTCTAATGCCTGATGAACTGAGGTGGAGCTGAGGTGGTGATGCTAGCTCTGGGGAGCAGCTGCAAATAGAATTATCATTAGCAGAGAGGCTAACAATGTAATAATAATAGAAATAAAGTGCACAATAACTGTAATGTGCTTGAATCATCCTGAAACCATCATCCCCTCCCCATCCCCAGGTCTGTGAAAAACTTGTCTTCCATGAAACTAGTCCCTGGTGCGAAAAAGGTTGGGGACTGCTGACCTACACACTAAATAGTAGTAATAATAATAATTATTATTATTCAGATTGTGCAGATGTGAAGACTGGGGCAAAAAGAGGTTAAGTATCTTGTCCAAAATTCAGAGTTAGTGGTGGGCCAGAGGTTTAAACTCAGGCATTCTAACTCCAAAGCCATAAAGCAGCATTACCATCCAACCCTTTTCCTGCAGTTTTCATCTGTCTTTGTTCTCCGCTGCTGTAACAGAATTAAACAGACTATGTAATTTATAAAGAACAGAAATTTCTTTATAAATTATATAAACACTTTTGGGGGCTGGGAAGTCCAAGAGCATAGCAACAGCGTCTGACAAAGGTCATCCCATAGCAGAAGACTGAAGGCAGAAGCGAGCACCTGAGACAGAGAGAGGCACCAGGGACCAACCTTGTTTTATAACAACATACTCTGGTGATAATTAACCCACTCCTGCAATAATGACACTAATCCGTCCATGAGGGCTCTGCACTCATGACCAAATCTCCCCTTATTAAGCCCCACCCCTAAAACTGTTGCATTGGGGATTAAGTTTCCAATACATGAACTTTTGGGGGACACATTCAAACCATAGCACCTTCCTTCAAACTCTGGCTGCAGGAAAGAATGCTGATTCACTAGATACAGATTATTTTTCATAAACAAGCAGATAGGTCCTTTTCATTTGGAAGCAATATGTAGCCATCAGAGAGCTATATAAATCACACACAACAAGCAAGGCACAAAGACCCCATAGGCTTAGTCCCTGTTTTACATGAACTATAAATAAGCTTCTTTCTGATTTTTTCCAGCCCCATCTTTTACTCCCAGTCTTAGACACCTTAGCACCTTCCCATGCCCCCAACTCCCTTCCTGTCCCTGCTGCATAGCCTCTTTTATAAAGTTCAGGTTGTGACGTGAAGCACGCCTCACATACAAAGCATATATGCATACACACATATATACACACCCCAGAGCAGATGTCCTGACATGTGATAGCCAAGGGATGGCCAGGTGATGGCAGGAATGGCATGGGTATGAGACCAGAGGTGATCAACTCTACCTCACGGGGTTGCAGGGCCATTCCAGCAACAACTCCAACAATTCACTTCTATGGTACTACTCCCTAGTCATCCTGACACCCTAAGATCCTGAGGTAACGTGATGAGAATCTTGATGGATCTGCCTAGCCTGAATCTTAGAAATTGATACTTCTTGTATGATTAATGACTCTCACTTTTTAGTGAGTTAAATTTGTAGTATTCTCCAACAATACTCAGAAGGTAATAATAATGATGCACAAGTCACACACATTGTGAAATTTACTACATTTTTGGAACCTTCGGAGATGGCCAAGGAGAATTGTCATTCTTCATCTTTGTTGAATTATTAATGGAGCTCAGTTTGATTTTCTAATAATTCCTTTATATACCCACTTTGTTAGCTCTTTTGTGGAAATTCCTAAATTATTTTTCTTTGTTCTTTTTATTCGTTGGCATTAGTGAATGTTGGAAGAATATAGAGCTTGGAGTCATATGACATAGAGCAGAGTCTAATCTAAAATCTACAAGTAATTCATAATTTTTTCTTAGATAAGATAGTTAGTTAAGGTTTCTATAAAATAGGGAGGGTGTAACAGATGATTAAGACTCTTTTTCTCATCCTAAAGTTCTCCTTTCCCTTCAGATAAACTCCTCTTGCCTTCCCCTCAATGCTCAGCCCTCATTTAAGTCACACCCCAGCTCCCACAGCTCCAGACGGTGCGCTTATATTGTCAGGAACTTAGATCAATTGTATGTTCATAAGCAAGAGGACAACTCCATAATGATATTTCTAAACCTAGAGCATATTGGAAACTAAAAAAATGGTCCCTGAACTCTTTTTGTAATCTGTGGCAAAATTTGAACAGACTGAATCGATTAAAAATAACAATGCTATTTTAAAGACATGGGGTTTAAAGGAAGGAAGGAGGTTTGAATGAGAACATGGAGTAACAGATACTAGATAATTTTGCTCATAGTGTAAAGTTTACTTCTCTCAGCTTGGTGTGGGGAGAGTCTTTTCATCCTTTTGCACAATAGAGGTCATCTTTTCCCACACCCAGAAATGTTTTTCTACGTGTACTTTGGAACTCTAGAGACCACAAAGAGACAGAAATACCTGCTTGCACAGTCTTTCAAGCTCTCACTTGCCTGTCAGGATATCTATCTCCTCTGGTGAGATGAGATACCGTGACAATCCATCTACTTAGACTGATGATGATTGACACATCTACATGATTGACACCATGAATATTCATCTACTTAGAGAGAGAGTCCACCTGCCACTCACAGGACCACGGGTGGCTTATGGCTCCCCTAAAACAACCACATCAGAGCACACTTGCAATCTTCTCATTTCCCCACGCAGATGACACAGAGCAATAGCATGGGACTCATGTTATTACAAAGCTTAGCTACCTTTCACTCTGGCCCGTTTCTTGCACAGACTCCAAGACATCTGTTTTCTGCATGGGAGATAGGACTGGAAAGGGAAGGAAAAGAGATAGCGTGAATTGGAGATAAAAATAGTCACCAAAAAAGGGAAGACAGAGGAAGAAAACACAACCGTTGTATGTCCACAGTGGCCCAGATAGTCTACATATATTACTTAATTTATTCCTTAAAATAACACTACAAGGCTGTTGATGGTATTTCTATTTCATGAGTGAATAAATTAAGACCCAAAGAAGATAAAATATCTTGTCTAGGTAGGTGGTAGAAGTGAAGCTGTAATTCTAGAAACATTTGACTCCAAAGCTTGTACTCTTTCCACTGTGCCACACTGAGCAGTGTAAACTTTACACAACATATTTTATATTATAAAGAGATCGGCATTAGGATTGTTGGAATTGAGAGGATACCTGTCAGCCACCTTTTGTGGGGAATTTTGATTGTTTATAATTGAGTTAAATAATGGGAAAGCACCTAGCCAATGTACAGCACGAACTAGATACTCAGTGGTTTTTACTTGCATCTGTGATGAGCATCAATGCATATTCTCATAGCTGAGTTATGAAATGGCTCCATCAAACATCCAATGGCCCAGAAACAGGCCAGGGATGTGGAATTGCACAATGATTAGAAGGTCATAGGCATTAGAAACATGTAGATTATTTTTCTTATCTTCATTGAGAAAGTAGCTCAGATCTTTAAAGATGCAGTACTTTCTGACCCCTTCCTTAAGTGATATGAAAGATGGAACTACTGGAAATAGAAATATTCTCTCTGGGAAAATACTCCACAGTTGTGTGTTTAATGTAACAGTGGCATGTGCACGTGCACACACACACACATACACATACATACACAGAATAGGGTTCTAAAATCAAATTAGTTTAGAGAATATGAGGTTATATAAAGTAAAACTGCATTGTCTGCATCAAGACTTTTGAGATCCTTTGTTATGTAATTACACACATGACTGGTCATGAAGATCATTATAATGTAATGTTTCAAACAATGCATTGTTTCCTGTCTTACTGGAAAATAGGAACCTTTGTGTGTGTGTGTGTGTGTGTGTGTGTGTGTGTATGTGTCTGTGTGTGTGTGTGTGCGTGTGTGTGGTGAATTTGTGAATTTTATGGAACTTGTGTTCTGAGGAACAAAACTTGAAAGACCCTGATCTAACCTTTGGGTTCTAATAATGGTGGGCCATGTTATTTAGATAAACAGTTCTATTAAAAACAAAATGATTAAGATATGTATACACATACATATATTCCTTATTTCCTGTGTGTGTGCATGTGTGTCTAGTCAGGAATAGGAACTACCCGGCAAAAGCTAAAGAGAAAATGAGAGAAAGTAGGAACTACAGAGGTTAGTGGAGTAAGCTGCTTTTGCCCTAAGGGTAAAATCAATATCATCAGCCTTCTTTTGGTGCCCTTGCTTGATGAGGACAGAAGACAGAACCCACTTCCCCAACAAAGTGAGAAGTCTGGTAGGAGACGTCCCAGAGTTAGCTGGGCTCCCTGTCAGGGTGAGGCCGCACAGACTCCCTGCTGTGCTCCAGATACGCCCCAGCCATGTACTTTGTAAGAAGTGGTCCTACAACAGGAGACTCTCGGGTTTCCAGCAGACACAAGCACAAATTGTCTCTGAGAGGAGGCACTGGCACCCTGGGCTTTCAATGATCTCCACAAGTACATTTCAGGTAAGTGACCCCTCACTACCCCTCCTTGGCTGAGGTGCTATTCATCTCTGGCTTAAATTTCATAACAGGCTTTTCATAGGTTGCCCTGAGCCTGGCCTCCCCTTCCAACATGCATTGAGCATCTTCCCTGTGCTTTTCCATGTGTCTTATTTACTGTATTTATCATTTTACTTTATTGTTTGACATGCTGGTTTGATCAGAAGACTGAACTCCTCAAGGGCAGAGACCATGTCTTCTTCCCCATGGGGTTCCCCACACCCTGCACTGAATACAGAGCATGTGTTCAATGCGTATTTATTCAGTGAATGAATAAACCTTCCCTGAGCGTGTGGGTGCTGCGGAGGAGAGTCCCAGTGTGAGATAAGGCAGGTAACTTTTAAGACGTAAGACCGAACTCCACCTCTGCTGAGCTTTCCAGAGCCCCCTGGGTTTATCCTCAGCCCAGAAGCCCCCAACCCTGGGATGAAGCAAGCCATGCTTTGGCAATTCTGTGGTGGAAGGAACAGGCTTATTCTGAAGAGCTTTTGCAGTATGTATGGAGGACCATGAGACTCAAGGGGTACAAGGAACAGAAGGATGAAGAAAACAGAAGGACACAGCGGAGGAAACCAAGGGCACCAATGGTCACTGACACTAGAATGGGGTCTGTGTACAAAATTGCTCTGGGTCCTGCCTGATCACATACTGCTCATTGGGATCAATTCACTCAACTTCTCTGAACCTCAGTTTCCTCATCCGTTACAATGGAGCAGTAACAATATTAATATTTCTTTTACTGTTGCATATGACCTCTTTTTAAAAATGAACAAATTTAAAACTGTGCTACAATTAAAAAAGAGCATGTGAACTAGATTTTACTTTGAAGTTTTTAGTTATTAGCAGTAGTGTTTAAAAGGAGACCTAGAGAGCAAAGGAAACACAAAATAAAGAGAAGTTGAAGACAAAAGAGTTCATCCCTATGATAGAAAGCAGATTCCCAAGTGTCACAAAGGGACACAAGCCCTCGTTTGTGGGAATCAACATCTAGAGTAGAGAGCAGAACCACACACTGGTTAAGAACAAAAGCCGTGATGTAAGGTTGGGTTACAATCTGAACTACTATTAGTGTGACTTTAGGTACAGTATTTAACCTGAACGGCTCACTATCCTTAGCCATAAAATTGATGATAAAATTGTGTCTACCTCTTAGATAATAATGAGACTGTCACTCTTCCAATCAGTATGCATTAACCATTTGCTATCCACCAGGCATTGCTCTTGGTACCGGGGGCACAAATGGTGAAGAAGATCCCTGACCTCAAGTTGCTTCCATTCTAACAGGAAAATCAGAACAATAATCAAGTGAATATATAGAATATATAGTATAGTATCATGTAGTAGAACAGTCCAGGAAGAAAAATGAAGCAGAGTACGGTGAGGAGTGGGGCACAGCACTTCCTAAGTCGGGGTGGTAGAGGTGGGGTGCCTGGCACCGTGACAGCTCAGTGAGCAGTAGATCGTATTGAGCTGGACATTTTCCTGTCTGAGAAATCCATGGAAGCTGAGCCCATGAGTCTTCGCTGGTGTTCCCTGGGTAATCTGACTGGATTCACACAACGCAGGGCATCCCCATAGGATAGACACAAGATCTTCAACAAGAACATATCAAGTGCTACCCCATGCATGGTTCTGGGGACATCAAAGTAAGTGAGATCTAATCCCCAGCTCTTACAGAACACCCAGTCTAGCAGGTTAAGATAAATAGGGCTCCCAGCAGGACGTCCATGTGAGCTGAGCACGAGGGCTGGCCACGAGTCTCTCTGAGAATATGACTCATTGCCTGCCTTTATCAGCCCTTTGGTGCTGTGCATACTATTCCTCCTCCTCTCTTTCCCCCAGGCCCAGCCCACCCAACGCCCATCTGTCTCACACAGCAGACATGCTAATCAGGCCATCGGCTGCCATCAACTGGGTGGAGATGCTTACACAGATGACAAGGAATGATATCTGATTATGACATTTCCCCAAGCCAACTGCTGTCTGAGGACTTGCTCCAGATTCCCACTTCTTGTCAAGCGCTGGCTCCAATGGAGGAGCTATTATCTGAGTGCCCCATTCCCTTTGCCCCTTTATGGAATACAGTGGTCATCTGTCAAACCACCACCCTGTTCCAGTATCTTAGGAAGATACTCTCTCTGAGCTTTGAGGGAGATTAAAACAATTGGGGGTATAGACTATTAGAGCTAGAAAAGGCTCTTAGTGATGGTCTCACCCAACTTCCTTATTTTACAGAGGAGGAAACTGAGGCCCAAAGAGGTGAAGTGGCTTATTCAATGTTGTGCAAGGAATTTGTGGCAGAGCTGGGATGAGAACAGAGGTAGAAGAAGCTGGGAGACAATAGTCACTTGTAATGTCCATCATTCGTTGCACATTTTCACAATTTTATCTAATAAATACCTTATCTCATTCCATCCTAGTATAGAACTAAAAATTTCAAACCGTAAGGACCTCCTTAATACTTTTCATCTAATACAATTGCTACCCTCTTAGTCTCTAAGTTGTCTTTCGTATTGACTAACACAGGCCCTTCCACCAGGAATAGGAAAATGGCTTAACATATTGTGCACCTAATATGCACTAGGCACTGCTGTAGGCAGTTTTATGAGACATAATCTGTCTGAGTAGAGAGACCAGGTAACTTGTCTGGAGTCATAGGGTCCGTAAGTACATCTGTCTGACTCAAAAGTCCAGATCTGACCACAACACTAGCTACTGTGCTAACTGTTGTCCTCCCAAACCTGCCAAGTAGCTTAGATCAGCCATCCACTGTTCAGATGGGGAAGTATCACATGTATGTAAAGTGGCTAGCTCATTGCCCAGCACACTGTAGGCTCTCAATAAATAAAAGGAAATTCTCTGTCTTTCCTTTTAGGCATCAAGAATAAACAGATTTGAGGCTAGGCATGGTGCCTCATGCCTATAATCCCAGCACTTTGGGAGGCTGAAGTGGCAGCATCACTTGAGGCCAAGAGTTTGAGACCAGCCTGGGCAACATAGCAAGATCTCTGTCTCTACAAAAAATAATTAAAAAAAAACAAAATTAGCAGGGTGTGGCAGTGTCCACCTGTAGTCCCAGTTACTTGGGAGGCTGAGACTTGAGTAATGAATTGCTTGAGCCCTTGTGGTCGAGCTTGCAATGAGCTGTGTTAGTGCCACTCTACGCCAGCCTGGGTGGCAGAGTGAGATTTTGTCTCAAAACAAACAAACGAACAAACAAACAAAAAGAATAAATATATTTGGGTCATTTTTCTTATGAATATTTAATAATATTGGCTATACATTCATATATGATATACATATATGTGTAAGATACAAAAGTTTTGATGTATATGACTATATTTAATTTATTAGTTTTAGGAAATATTACAAAGTATGTATTAGCCGTACTTGTCAGAAATTTTGGCAGAGGTATTTTTCTGAAGAGAAAACATCATAAAAGCTATCCTACCCAGGCAACTGGGCTTAAGGATTCTATTTAGTAGACTTTTCTATTCTAGAAAAATTGTGGGAAAGCAGATTCATAGTAGATCCTAGGATAGCAGCATCTTAGCCTGTTCCAGGAAACTTCCCAGTTTCCCAGGGGTTTGGTTCCATATTCTGGACTTGCTATTTTCTCTAAATTATTCATCGTTAAGCCTCCAATAAATACTGTAAAGGGAACAATAGCCAGGAAATCTGGATTATTTTACATAAGAAATAGTGCATCAAGATTTCTTGAGTTGTAAAAAACAGGATGTGGTAGAACTTTCGGTTAACATAAAAATGTCTTGTGACTGAATATTCTGAAGGCCACTTTTCTAACCCAGCACTTTTAGAAATGAGAGAGTCAGTAGTGTTAAGGTCCCTATACCAGGAGGCAAAGATCACCTAATGCTGGCTCTTGGAGGCACCTTATTCATAATTTGGCCCAATCTGCCATTGTGCAGACCTGCGAACTAGACCCAGCGTGGGGGAGTTATGCGTGCCAGGGCTAGGAGAGAACCAGGTAAACTATCAGGCAATTGTTTCAGATTATCCCTCATATGCTCTAAAAATATGAATTTCTTTCTGCACAGAAAAGTAAACTTTAAAGGGCACAGAGGCAAAAGCTTCTTGGATACCCAGCTTATGCTGCCCCTAGCAGTGCCCCAGGGGCTCCTGCCCTTGGCTGCCTAGTCTTGCACTCTCCCTCCAGTCCCTTACATTTTTCGGCCTCCCTTCCCCCGAGAACCTCGCCTGTGTTCTTGCTTCTGCATGGAGAAGTCTTCCCTCACAGCTCTGTTATTAACTTCTGCTCAAACTTGTGGTCAAGCTGCACTTTCTCAGGGAAATGGTTTCTGATTTCTCTGCCCAGGCAAAATTTTGATATTACAGGGTACTCATAGATCCAACTTTACATTTGTTTATTGGATTGTTTGTTTACTCTCCCTCTCTGCTGTAAACTCAAAAATAGTAGAGACGATTCCTGGAACAAACCAGAAGTTGAAAAGCTATTTATTAGATGAATGAACGATCTGATATAAAAGTTGCTTACATGCTGTCCAGACTGCCCAGGTTTGTGAGGGCTTCTCAAGCCCTGGTCTCAGGCTGCTTACCATCCTGTAGCCTGTATAAGAGGCAGGTCCCCACTGCCATGTGTTGGGTTCACTGGAACATGCTCCTGGACACCCGCCTGGATGTCTTTGAGAGCCTAGACCCCTGGGCTGCTGCTGCTTCTCTTTACGTTGTCTTTTCTACACACCAACCTAACACGCGAGCTCTTCCGAAGGTTATAGAAAGCTATTTCTGTTCTAATTCATGTCAAGTCTCCAAACTCAGTTCCCTACTTCATGGGGATCAGGGACTTTGTTTTCAAAATGGCATTAACTTTCTGGGGTCTTGGTGGTCTTTATACAAGTGTGTCCATTGAGTAATACACTTATAATTTGTGTACTTTTCTGGAAATATGTTATATTCCAATATAAAACTTGAAAACATTTGAAGAAACCTTAATAGCAACTCATATAATAATAAGAGAGACAGAGCAGAGAGAGAAAAACAGAAGAGAGAGGCATAGAGAGAAATCAAAAAGGACCATGATAAGGGATGAAGAGATGAATCATTGACTAGCCACACTAAGAATATTAAACAGACAACAAAATGAACAGGATCAATTATATGCACTAACCAAAGTGTATGTTCAATATTCACTTGTTACAGCTATTCATAGAACAATAGATAGTGTTGAGTATATATTGTTGAGACAGGAGTCAGATATTCTGCAAGCAGGGCAGGGATCAGAAGGGAAAGGCCCACAGGATAAGAAAGTCGCAAGAATGTAAATTTGCTTAGCTAAGATAAACATAACCCCTAGAGACCCTTTAGTGATTTTACTTTAGTCTTAACATTTTTATCTAAGATAAAAAGAGGAAATTCCTTTAACTGGGGCATTCACACAGTTGAGGCCAGCCTGTCCCTAAATGAACTACCTTCATTAACATAGTAAAAATCACACCTACCAACGCCATGACAGTTTACAAATGTCATGGCAACTCCCAGAAGTTACCCCATAAGGTCAAGAAAGGGGAGGGTCCTGGTTCTAGGAACTCTTCACTCTTTTCCCAGAAAATTCATAAATATTCTGCCCCCAGTTTTGCATAGCATATTTAATACAAAAGAACGGACCTTAACCCTGGAGTGGCACCATTCCTTCTTGGATCAGTGTGCTCTCTTGCCTTCCTTAAGAGTGTACTCTGCTTTCAATAAACCTCTGCTTTTGCTCACATCTCCTGTCTGAACTCTTTTCTCTCACTCATGCCCCTGTGCTTGAATTCCTTCTTGCATGGAAGGCAAGAACCCTCTCTGCTCTTGGGCAGTGGTCCACCCCGCTATCATAGTGATCCTATATAATAAAAAAGGAAAAGTCTATGATATGCAATCACTTGAGATTTATTAACGTGTGAGAGTTTGCTTCCTGTCTTTTCTTTCCACTTATACTGCCTATTAAAGAAAATTATGTTTTTGCCTTTTAAGCTTTATACTTCATTTCTTCCCTCCTACACAAAATCAATAGAATGGGATGGAGAGAGAGTTAGAACAGCTGGAGAGAAGAAAAGAGGTTTTTGCTCCCTGGTCAATTCCTCTGGGACAGAGAATGCCAAGATTGGGTAAATATAGAGAAAATTAACAAGAGAGCCAGAGAGATGAGAACTATCTACATAACCAGGACCAGACCCAGCAGGATGGGAGAGGAAGGGAGAGTGAGCAAAAGGAGAAAGAGAATCGAAGGAGCCACTATGTCTGGATGTTGGAGAACATTTGGGAGTTTAGTGAGAGGCTGCTAGGTGGCTGTGGAATATGGGAGAATTAAAGAGGATAGAAGTGGGATTTTTAGAAGCACATAATGGCTTATCAAGAGAATTTCCTACAATATTTCATAATACATCAGTTCTGGGTTGGGCTTTTTGGATATAATTCTCTGCAGAGACTAGGCCACAGGAAGCTTCAGGAATTATTTAGCTCTCGGTGGTTTATGTATAAGCAATACCTAGACAAAGGTTTAGAGGGATAGAATCCAAACTGAGTAGAGTCATCCCTGGAAAAGAGTATGGAATTGGAAGTTGCCAGGTAACTTTTAATTTTTACCCATAAACTTCTGTACTATTAACATTTTTACATAGCTCGTGCTACTTATACAATATTTAAATGGTAAGTATAAAGAAGCATCACATGCTCATGTTAATGGCACAATAGGCAGCACTCCATCTGCCTGCATTGCAAGCGCCGCTTGGTGATACAAAAGGAAGGCGTGGTTGTAGGCAAGGCTGTTCCAGCTCTGGGTGGGAGTCCAGTGACTGGGCTGCAAGTTTAGGGGTGTGGATGGAGGCATGGAGGACTATTTTTGGAGCTACAGGTATTTATACATTCAAAGACAGCAGAATAGTGCAGATGTCATTCTGCCAGTATCCCAGGGTGAATCACCAGAGATTGCTTAGAAGCAGACACACTATTCCCTGTTCCTGTTCATTCATTTGTTTATGTATTCATTTATGCATTCATCAGACATATTGTTGTCTGTGTACTAGGCCTTGTAGGCCTATTTTGAATAGTCATTCTCAGTCTGGCTTTTTGTTTTAATGTGTGTGTTTTAGAGACTCTAGTTACCCCAGACTCTCCAGAGCTAGCCAAGCAATGGAGAAGGAAGTGCTAATGAGGATGGGTGATTGGCCTGGGGCCCAGCTGTTCCTCCCACAAGGGTCACCTTCCTCTTGGAGATCGCTCACTTACTACGAGGGCCGACCTGGGAAGTATCTACTCACTTTGTGGGAATCCTGGCCTCTTCCCTCAGGCCTTTACCCTATGTTTTCATGAGGGCAAGCCTATCAGATAAGAAAATGTAATCCATAAAGTCCACCATGGGTTCAAGCCACTTGTATAACAGTGGGGATATCAGCCAGTGATGCTTCCGAGCAGATATGATTGATTCCTTATCCCTTCAACATGAGAGAGGATAAACTCTGAGTTTACATACAGCAATCATGCTACCATGAGGGCCTCATCATGGCCAAAGCCTTTCCACAAATTAATCAGAGGGTAGGAAAGAGGCAGCCCTCAACCCCCGAATCTCCTCCTCAGATGCTGCTAACTTACATTGGGAAGTTTATTCACAACATTCTAGAAAACATGGGATTCCAGGCTAGGATTTCACCGGCTCAGTCTGCTTGCTCATGTTCATGCAGATCTTTCCTCTAGTTCCGAAACAAGAGCAGAAGAGTGTCTGATAAAATAGCATAAACATGGACCGAAGAAATAGACAGGAAGTTACCATGAATTGCATTTATTCTTGCTTTATTCTTGCCAAAGTTTGGAGGTTGTGCTAACTCTGGCAGGCTGCCTTGGTAAAGAAGCAAAGCATAGAGGTGAAGCAATGAGGTTCTACATCACTGGGAATCACAGGGAGGGGCCAGAGGCTGCTGGATGTACCAGAAGGCATAGCAGGATAGTGAATTCTGGAGCGGGGCTGTCCTGTGTTTTAACAACAGCAGTCGTCCTCATCGTCACAGCATGCAGGACCTCGGGACCTCATGGGGATAATTCCCAAACAGCAGCACCCGCCGGAGCCACAGCCCCCAGAGCTGCCACACCCACAGCCACAGCCTCCAGAACTGCAGCCTCCAGAACTGCAGCACCCAGTACTCTCACAGCAACCAGACGATCCCGTGTTGCAATCCTGGGGCCGCTGGATCCAGCGTCTCAGGGGACTCACCCCGAAGGTGCGGGGAGCCAGGCAGCAGTAGCTGGTGGAACAAGGTGCAGAGCATGGGTCCGGGGCACAGGACTGGGAGGCTGAGCCACCTGCAGGAGCTTGAACGTAGTAGCTCTGGGAAGGAGAAGGGTACTGGACGCAATATGTCTGGGTCTGGCAGGGAGTTGGACATTTGACGTAGGTCGTCTGGCACGGAGGTGGACACTTCACATATGTCTGGCAGGGAGCTGGGCATTTCACATACGTCGTCTGGCGTGGAGGTGGGCACTTCACGTATGTCTGGCAGGGAGCTGGGCATTTCACATACGTCGTCTGGCATGGAGGTGGGCACTTCACATATGTCTGGCAGGGAGCTGGGCATTTCACATACGTCGTCTGGCATGGAGGTGGGCACTTCACATATGTCTGGCAGGGAGCTGGGCACTTCACATAGGTTGTCTGGCATGGAACTGGGCACTTCACATACGTCTGGCAGGGAGCTGGGCATTTCACATAAGTTTTAGTCTGGCAAGGAGCTGGGCACTTTACATAGGTTTGAGGCTGGCATGGAACTTGGTACTTCACATAGGTTTGAGCGGAGGCTGGTGCGGGGCCTACAGTGAGGCCTGGAGCAGCAGAGGCTGGAGCAGGGCCTGTCACAGAGACGATTTGGGTCTGGCTTGGAGCTGGGCCTCTCACCGAGGCACCTTTGGTAGCTTGCACAGCCCCCAGTCCCGAACCTTTCACACAAGATGGAAAGAATTGTGGCTGCTTCTGCTGGTCACACATTTTTCTGGGGCTTTGCAAAATCTGGAAAAGAGAGATTTCATCACAACTGTCAAACTAGGAAGGTTTCCAGGGAAAGCTTCAGTATCCTCTTTGAATAGAGCGATTGGTAAGCAGTGGCCTTTTTGAGAAGGTCTCAGACACCCAGAGGCTATATACCTGGCAGAAGGGTAGACTCAGAGCCAGGGACTCTAGGCTCAGCTCTTGTGGCTTTGGACAAGTCACTGGTGACCTCTGGACCTCAGTCTCCGCAGTGAGAAATGAAGAGCTTTAAAGAGTAAAGTCTGCTTTTCTACCCAGCTCTCCAAGCTTCCTCTCATCTTACTTACTTCAGTCTGTGATTGTGAATTAACTGGGGAAATTGCTGTTCCCCAGTTCACTTCTCCCTGCCACCAACTCTCTGCCACCGATTCTCTCCAGGGTGGCTTTCCTTCTTCCTGCCTTCCAGGGAGTACCCAGGGAAGGCAAATTTATGTCAATAGACCCTGAACCAACATGACCCTCAGGCTATGCCTGACAGGGAGCAAAGAGCAAGGCCAAATTTGAGCAAGTTTCTAACCATTTGCTCCTTGGACCACCTGGTCCATCTCTTCACCTCGTTAGCATATGGACCCAAGAGAGGACTACACACCTGCACTCAGAGGCGGGGTGGGGAACTCAGTTCTCTGAAGTCCCTTCTCACACAGGGCTACCAGTTCATCTCGTACCTCTCCCCCTCCTCCTACTCCCCAGGCTACACGCTCCCACCAGCACCGCCATCTGCCTCCTTCCGTGGGTGTCCTCAGCGTCTAGTCCACACTCCCCCTTCACCCCACAGTTTTCCACCCCAACTGCACCTAGGCTGTGCTTTTTGCCATGTCCCTGTCTAGTTTAGAGACTTACCCTCTTTGCTAACAGGAGCAAGCAAGACTGGAAGAAGCCAGTGATCTGAGGAATTGGCAGTTGGGGAGACTTTTATAGGGCAGCAATGAGGCAATTTAATGGCATCTAAATGAAGCACCAGCGATCACGAGGACAAAGGCTGGTGTTGCATTGGCAAGATTCCTCCCCAGTATGCCTGGCTCTTCAGTCAGAGGTAGGGCATGTCTCTGCTTGACATTGGGTTTTTCCCAAACATGAGATAAAGGATCCTGTTGCCTTCCTCCGGAAACAAGTCAATCTCCTTTTCCTAGAAGTTATGAGTGATGCCTATGTGATCTGTCTCTAGTGAGTACTTTTTATGCACCAAACAATTCACAAGGCACATACATTTACAGGTGGATGAAGTTGAGACCCTGAAAGACTAAGGGAGTCACCTGTTGTCACAAAGCAAGTAAGTAAGGAAGCCAGAACTCACATGTAGACCGTCTGCTTCCACAGACCACGATCTTTATCACTACAATATGTTGCCTTTTATTTCTAAACATAGCATTGGCCTGGAATCCCTGCCTTCTGCCGCTTCCCTATGCAGTAGATGCAGAAAGAGAAGTGGAAATATTAACTATTGAGCATTTACTGTGTGCCAAATACTGTCCTAGCCTCTTCACTTGTGTCATTTCATTTGTTCTTGAAAAACCCTGTGAGGTAGTCTTCATTAGCTCTATTTTTACAGAAGAAGAAACTGAGACCAAGAGGTCTAACTGTGTCAGCAAGATCAGCCGGTCAGTAGTAACAGGATATTTGAACCCAAGCCTACCTAGTTCCAGAGCCTATACCGTTCCCACTGAGCCTTGTTGGGTTGCCCACTGGGGAAGGTTGTCTTGAATCTGATCCTGCCACTGGTTCTAAATCTCACTCCTTCAGATCAGCCAGCCCAGGGCCATGTGGCTTCTTGGATAAACACTGCTACTGTATTTGTACATAATGAATCCTCACATTCCTCAGGACCCATAAGCCCTAAAGCTCCCAGATAAACAAAGAAAATGCAAATCTCCCCCCCCCACCACCACTAGTTCACAAATTAGTTCAAGTCAGGTCTTGCAAAATCTCTGAACATTCTTTTATATCTCTCCAACCCCACCCTGCAACGACCCTAGGGTGTGGTAACCACCAATCTACTCCATTTCTATGAGATCAACTTTTATAGATTCCACATATCAGTGAGATCATGTGGTATGTCTTTCTGTGCCTGGCTTATTTCGCTTAGCATGATATCTTCCAGGTTCATCCATTTTGTTGCAAATGACAAGATTTCCCTTATTATGGCTGAATAATATTCAATTGGGTATGTATACACCACATTTTCTTTACCCATTCCTCCATTGATGGACACTTAGGTTAATTCCATATCTTGGCTATTGTGAATAATGCTGTAATAAACATGGAGGTACAGATATCCCTTTGATATAATGATTTCCTTTCCTTTGGATAAATACCCAGTAGTAGGATTGTTGGATCATATAGTAGTTCTATTTGTAGTTTTTAAGAAACCTCCAGGCCGGGCGCGGTGGCTCACGCCTGTAATCCTAGCTCTCTGGGAGGCTGAGGCGGGCAGATTGTTTGAGCTCAGGAGTTCAAAACCAGCCTGAGCAAGAGCGAGACCCTGTCTCTACTAAAAATAGAAAGAAATTAATCGGCCAACTAATTAGCCAGGCATGGTGGTGCATGCCTGTAGTCCCAGCTACTCGGGAGGCTGAGGCAGGAGGATTGCTTGAGCCCAGGAGTTTGAGGTTGCTGTGAGCTAGGCTGATGCCACGGCACTCCAGCCCGGGCAACACAGTGAGACTCTGTCTCAAAAAAAAAAAAAAAAGAAACCTCCATATTCTTTTCCATAGTAACCATATTAATTTACATTCCCATCAACAGTGTATAAGAGTTCTCTTTTCTCTGCATCCTCACCAGCATTTGTTATATTGTGTTTTTTTGATAATAGCTATTCTACCCAGAGTAAGGTGGTATCTCATTGTGGTTTTTATTATCATTTACTTTATTATTAGTATGTTCAGCATTTTTTTCATATACATGTTGATCATTTGCATGTCTTCTTTTGAAAAATGTCTATTCAGGTCCTTTGCCCATATTTTTTTGAAATGGGGTCTCGCTGTGTTGCCCAGGTCATTCATAAACTCCTGAGCTCAAACAATTCTCCTACCTCAACCTCCCAGTTAGCTGAGGCTACAGACATAAGTCACCATGCCCAGCTGCTCATTTTTTAATTTGGCTATTTGTTTTCTTGCTATTGAGTTGTTTAAGTTCCTAATACATTTTGAATATAAACTCCTTAGCAGATGTATAGATTGCAAATATTTTCACCCATTCTATAGGTTGTCTCTTCACTCTGTTAATTGTTTCCTTTGCTGTACAGAAGCTTTTTAGTTAGATGTAATCCCACTTGCCTATTTTTTCTTTTGTTGTCTGTGCTTTTGAGGTCATATCCAAAAAATTATTGCCCAGATCAATGTCATGAAGCTTTCCCCCTATGTTTTCTTCTAGTAGTTTTACAATTTTGGATCTTACACTTACATTTTTAATCCGTTTTACTTGATTTTTGTATATGGTATGAGATAAGGGTCTTATTTAAATCTTCTATATGTGGATGTTCAGTTTTCCCAGGGTGATTTATTGAAGAGACTGTCCTTTCCCCATTGTGTGTTCTTGGCACCTTTGTCAAAGATCAGTTGACAGTAAATGTATGGATTAAAATTCCTGGATTTTATTGGTCTATGTGTCTGTTTTTATGCCAGTACCATTTGTTTTATTATAACTTTGTAGTATATTTTTAAGTCAAGCAAAGCGATTCCTTCCTGCCCCTAAACAATTTGGAGGAAGCAAGAAGGGGAGGTTCTGTCTCAGGATTGGAATGTGTCCTGATTCCTCCTGTCATTCCTGCCTCTGATAGGCTTGTCACATTCTCCACCTGCCTCTATGAAACTCACCAGTCCCTCTCCCTGAAGGACAAGAGTAAGTGAGGAGGGATGTGGTTCCAGGCCATTCCATTCCTGCTCTCCTAAGTTCCCACCTCAGCTGATACCCAGGCCTGATGTTTTATGGAGGAAAGGAGAAAGGAACAATTCCTGTTGGGGTTAGACACTTCACATAGGATAGCTTGTCAAATTTAGTCCTCACAGTGTCCCAAACAAACAAATAAATAACATGCCTAAGTTCACATAGGTAGAAGTGGTAGAGCCAGAATTTGAACTCAGGTATAAGAGACTTCAAGTTTTATTGTTTTTCCACCACAACATACTGTTTCTGGTGTTAAAATCCATGATGTTCTAGGAACTACACCTTTCAGTCACCTAACAGGCAGTCATTACAAAGCCCTCTATTATATGTAGGATGAGACAGCCCAACTTTATAGGGAAGAAAATGCCTAGAACAACAGCCATTTTAGGGCATGTCAACAAAATAGGAGAGAGGCACCAACAGGAAGACCTGAGCTCCTGTTCTGATTCTACCACTACCCCAGCCTATGATTCCACAGTGCCCTGCTGCCTTTTCTCTTCCACTCTAAAGAGGTTAGATGAGGCCCCTTTTGGCATGACATTCTGTGATTGTAGGGGCCTATTCCACAAAGGAAATGTATACTTCCAAAACCTAGCTGTTCATAGAGTTATTCCCACTAAACTATAACTTTCAAGAGTTGGTTACTGTGGACATATTTACTGTATATCATCACAGGACTGGGGAAACACTGACTAAACAAATGAATGAAGGAGTGAATGGATGAGGATACCTTACATTGGCAGTACAGCCCAAACCCATCTCCTTCTTCCACGTGGTGAGCCCTGTCCTGCCATTAGCCAAACTGTGCATCGCGTGCCATCTGTGAGCTCTGCTTGGCTCATTTCCTGCTCTGTAGGGCCACGCTCTCACTAATGGGTTTGACATCTGCAGATAGCACTAACATCCCTGGTGAGAGATACTGCATCCATCTGCCACCAAAACAGGTGGGTGGGTTGTGCTCCACCCATTTTATAGGCTAGGAAGGCAAAGCATGGAGATGACTGGTGCAAGTGCCAGGATGAGTCACAGGGCTATCCCCAAAGCTCCCAGAAACTCCCTCCCATTTATCTCTTTGGACACAAGCTCATAGAATCAGAGACTTGTGGATTCATGGAAAAATAGCCTAGTAAATGTACAGGGTAATAGGTGGAGAAAAGCATCTCCAAGGTGGAAGGTACTAAAACAGGTCATGGGGTCTGGCCTCTGCCAGGACACAGGTGAACACCTGTGTCATCCAGCTTAATGGGCTGTTCTTATTAGGAAAATCTACTAGTCTTTAAAAGTTCTCTGTAGTCCCCCTGGTTAGCTTGTTTCAGGATTTACTATCTGGATAGTCAGAAACTGTATACTAGATTATCCCTCAGATCCCTTATAGCACCAGCATCCATGAATCCTGACATTACAGCATGTTTGAAGCTGGGCCCCTTAGTGTGGGAGCCAGACCAAAATTTCATCTCGGTGGCACCCCCTGTCACAACAGGGGATTAGAGGGAGAGGTGCCCAAAGAGACATGTTGCTCCCTGAGGACAGGGCCTGACTCTCCTCTCATGTTAGGAACTTGTCCTGATCAGAGACAGGAAACACTCTAAAGGCAAAATCTGGGCCCTTCCCTTTCTGGGGACAAGAAGTGGGACAAAGTGAGAAGCCACACACCCAGGAGACGGAGGGCATGGGAATGTTGGTATCAGTGAGAAATCTCTCTTTGTGTCTGAAACCAGTGGTCCCCACCCTTGGACCCCATATCTACGCATGTCTCTGCTACAGGCTTTGCCCTGTGACTTGCACCAGAGACCTCCTGCACTATTATGGCTGCGACAATTGGCAGTTCCTCCTAGATAATCAGGAGATAATATTGTAGAGCCACAGAAGGGCTGGCAAGGCCTTTTGCAGGCACAGAGCTCTGCCCCTGTATTGTATCTGAGACCCATACAGAAGGGAAGAAGCTTGTTCAGGTCATAGCCAGGTAGGAGCAGACTCTAGGCAGGATCTCTGAATCCCATTTGGGGCATGTTCCATAACACACATGGACACTGAACAGACTTGCTAGGGACCTACCTCCCCAACCCCACCCCACAAACACTGAGACACAAAAGAGCCAAAAAAAATCCTTTAAAGAGCATCAGCTATGGAGCAGAGAGTGTTTTCACATATGGGGGAATAACAAAGGATTCCCACTACGTGCATATGTGTGGGTCATCAAAACACAAGAATGTCAGCTCTACCTGGCTCAGAGTCTCACGGTTGTATTTGTGCTAGGGATACAGAGCAAGACAGCACCAGAGCCCTATTGGTTGTAGAAACCAGGGAACATTGGTGCCAAACACTCCTCTTTCTCCAGGAAGGGCCCATTAGGGCTGGTTTCCTTGGACTTCTGCCAGCCTTTCCCTAACCCATATATTCCCTTATAATGTACACTAGGTAACTAGTAACTAGGTAACTAGGTAATTCCCTTAGATTTCCCTACATCTTTGTAGAGATATTTAATTGCATTGGTCGTATTAATTGTTTAATATTATTAATTGTTTAATACCACCACCTCCTGAAATTTTTAATGGAAACAGTCTTCTCATCTTTGCAGTTCAAGATACAAAGGGATCCAGGAAACTTTCACATTCTCCTAATATATAATGGGTTCTGCAAATAGACCTCACTGGATCACATCCTCTCTTGAAATCTCCCTCCCAATCATGTTGTCCATCCTTTCAATGCAAATAGCATGTTCTGTCCTTTATCCCAACCTCTTGCAGGCCTCCATCCAAAGAACCAGCTCAATGCTCAGGAACTTCTCCTTTCAGAGAG
>NW_012151840.1:4746811-4755874 GCF_000956105.1 Propithecus coquereli
AATTCATGAAGCCTTCACAATTAAACTATGGTCTTGACCTAATAGTATTCATTAAGTATAATATTTCTAATGAAGGAGTCCAAATAAAGAAAGGGGAACACAATAGAAATTCAATTTGTAGGCTCACATAAACAGAAAGATTTTAAAACTGCTGAAAGTTTAGAAGTAGAAAAAAAGTTCTTTACAATCTATGAAACAAGTTATAGAAAAATAAAGAAATATTTAATATCACTCTTTAAAAAAACGTCAGATCATGTCACTCTTTTGCTCAAAACATTCTAATTGCTTCTCATCTTGTTCATGGTAAAAGCCAAAGTCTTTACACTGGCCTTTGAAGGGAGGCACAGACTGGACCCTATGCCCATATTTCACTGACCTCATGTCCTACCCTCACCCCCTCACTCTGTGCGGTTCCTCTGACACCCAGGCACACTCCCATGTCGAGCCCTTTGCCCTTGCTGCTTCTCCATCCACAACCTTCTCCCAGATGCCCACTTGGCTAGCCTGCTCACCTCTCTTTGCTCAAATGTGATCTTCATGAGGACTTTGCCAGTGACCTTACTTAACATTATAATCCACACCAGCTGGCCCTCCCTGTCCCTCTTCCAAGATTTATTTTTCTCCATGGAGTTTACAATCATCTAACACAATCATCCAAGAAAAGATTAATCCGAGCTAAAACCACATGCCTAACATGTAAGTGCTAACTGAATGTTGGTTGGTTTGGTGATATTGCTATCTACCGTGTGCAATGGCTATGGTTATACTCAGGTATAAAAGGACACTCTTAAGCTACAAGGCAGCTTTAAAAAGCCAGGTACCAGGGAAAAGCTGACATAGACTCAAGTACAGATGTCCTTGCCCATCTGGTAAAAGTGCCAGTTCTAGGTCAGGCTCTTGATAAATGTCACCTAGAAACACTATATGTCTACATTCCTGTGTTGTGAAGTTACTTTTACTCAGATCCAAATAGAGCAAATCATCTTTGCATATTTCTTCTCCAAATATTTCTCTTCTCATACATTCTTCCTTTGAAGACTCACCAGCTCTACCTCCACCTTGCTCAGAGCCTTCCTGGGCTCCCCAAAACTATCATCTTGGTTATTGACCCAATTATGGACAAGTGAACAGGTATCAGGAGAGTCAGAGTGCATGAGGAGCCAGACCCAGGGACACCTTTTATATAGGAGACCCAGGGGGCTCTAAGGTGAGCCAGGGACCTAGGAGAGGCTGATGGCAGTGTTTCAACCAGAACATGAGCCGGGTAATTCCTGACATTCACCTACTTCCTTGTTTTGTCTCCACTGTGATCTTCCATCCATCTGCCGTGGAGGCCATGGGACCTTCCAGCTGCCCTCTGCTGGGGTCAGGGTTCCTTTCTGAGCTTTTCTCAAGATAGAGCTCTGGGACTGGGATCTGTTTGCTCAGGTCACAGTGACCCTGTTCCTTCTAGTGTTATGTAGCATAGTCTACTGGAACTTCTGATCTGAGTCATCTGAGGATTTAAAGCAGTTGTATAGCTGTGCAGGGACAAAAATATTAGATCAGGACAGCACAGAGTCATTGTTCTGAACGAATTATCATTAGATTAAGGTTCGTAACTATCTTAAGATAACTGCTGATGATGCATTTGTGCTGGCTAAAAGACAAAAGTCAGCCATTGAGTTGAGGAGCCACCCTCAACTCAACCAGTAAAGGTTTAAGGAAGTTAAATTTAGGTCCCTGGTGCTTCCTCCCACTCTGCTCATCCCCTTCAGGTGCTTCTTTCTCTCTGAGAGGCTGATCAAGGATGTTCTCCTGCATCGTGACTATTGGAGGGAGGGGCTGAAGACAGCAGTAACCCTAAGCACCCCACTTTCATGGTTTTCCCCTATCAATAAGGCCAAGTCAAGGTGTCTACCTCCAGGGGGTGCCCAAGTGCACAGAAATACCATGGAGAGTCAACTTCTCATAAGTGCTTTCTGAGAATCCCAGCCTGGGTGCCAATCCCACCCTTCCCATCAGACTTGCTGCAGAGCACTTGGCCTTTGCTGTTGTTAGGACACATGGAAGTAGTAAAGTGGGTATAAATGTATAAATTTTTGTGTTGAAAGACACCCTTGTGACTCTGCCAAGTGTACTAGGGCACAGCTAGTGATGCTTTAGTTCTACTTCCAGATACCAGGCATCTAGGCCTCTGTTCTAGAAGAGGAAGAGACAGCAAAAATTAGTGGTCAAGAGCCCAGATTTGGAGCCAGGCTGCTTGACTTTGATTCCCTACCATGTAGTAGCTGTGTCACCTTGAGCTAGTTAGCTAACTTCTCTGGTCCTTAATTTCTCTATCTCTAAATGTACATTATAATCATACCTTTTTCAGGGATTTTTATGAAAATAAAATGAATCACATTTACAAAGTACTTAGAGCATCACCTGCTACTTCGTGGTATGAAAGTATTTGATATAAGCATACCCAAATGGAATTGTTATTGTAGTTTCCAATCTAAGGTATTTTTCCCTAACATATAGAATTCCTGTATTTCTAGGTTAGCAACATGCTTAAGTAAAGAACCCTATCACAGACCCCTTTGTCTACAGAGGTAACTAATGAGATAAAAGTAGAAGTCATTGAGTGAGGCTTTGGGGAAGCTCTTTAAGAAGGACCTATCCTTCATCCTTTCTTATCTGAATGCTTTTTATTTCTTTTTCTTGCCTAATTGCTCTGGCTAGACCTTCCAGTACTGCGTTGACTAGAAGTGATGAGAGTGAGTATCTTTGTCTTGTTCTTGATCTTAGAGGAAATGCTTTCAGCTTTTCAGCATTGAGTATGATATTGGCTATGGCTGGTTATATATGGCCTTTATTGTGTTGAGGTGTGTTCCTTCTACACCTAATTTGTTGAGAGGGTTTTTTTTGTTTTTGTTTTTTTTTTTAACATGAAAGGTTGTTGAATTTTGTCAAATGCTTTTCTGTATCTATTGAGATGTTCATATGATTTTTATCCTTAATTCTGTTAATATGGTGTGCCACATTGATTGATTTGTGTATGTTGATTTTTTATTTGTCGATTATACCTCAATAAAGCTGGGGTAAAAAGAAAAAAAGATCTATCCTGTTATCCTGTTTCCTTTTCTATTTCTTCCTCCTTATAAGAGAAATATGAGAGTTGAACCTTAATCAGTTATCTTGTATCATGAATCAGCCAGCACTAAGGATGGGGAGGCAAAAAGACAGAAGGAGTCGGACACACACACACCCACACACACACATTGATTATAAAACTAATAAACCTGCAATAACGTATCAAGTCTGTGAAAAATAGGAATAAGTACTACTGTCATCAAAAGAGTACCCCAATGACCCCCAGTCTGAAGGAGGGAGGCTCAGTAAAAACAGTTCTTACTTAGGGAAGAAATCCAGGAAAGTGTACCTTGGGCATCAGATTCTTTTTACGCCTTTCCTGACACCCACACTAACTTGAGTCCTCCATTTTCTTGTCCCATAACATGAGGAACTATTAATGATTACTCAATTTTTTGTCTTTCCCAGTAGACTATGGTATTAGTCATATTTTTATTTTCTATAGTTTATGATGTTTTGACATCTTTGGGGGGTTTGCTGACTGGGGAGAGACCACTAGCTAGCTAACTCCCAGAGATAGTAAACAAAATGTAGGTGAGCCTGCCTTTCATATACAAACCAACCAATCCTAGTCCACACCCCCAGCCACCTCCTTCGTCTAACTCTCACATACCAGGTCAATATTTCCCCTGCCCTTAATCAACCAGATAGCTAGGGACAGTCCCTATGCCTCAAAGCCCACCAGAATTTTTCAAAGTAGCTGGTCCTAAGCTGTCTCCCCTGCCCTGCTCTCTCTTTCCTGGGAGAAAATGCAATGAAGGCTGTGGCCTCTGCTTCCCTCTCCTGCTGCTGTCTCCTAACTAAACCCTGGGCTTCCCCATGGCTCTGCGTGAGGCAAGTGCCCCATTCTCTTAGAAAATATAAGTGATAAATAAAAGTCCACAGGCACATGCACAAGTAAGTTTCTAGGTAAGATAAGAAAGACGAAACTTTCAGTTTTAATCAAATATGCAAATTGACTACTAAAGTGACTGTCCCAATTTACACTCCCACACATAGTGTGAGGGAATATTTTCTCTTTCCTGGCCTACACTTATTATCATCTGTCATTATCACCCGTCAGGGTGGAAAGGTTAGTAGGTGCTCACAGTGTGGGTGGAGAAAGATTTCTCATGCAGAGATTAAGTTATAAAAGTAAAAAGTTTATTTTATCCTTCTTAGAGGAGAGAGAATAAGAGAGAGAGAGAGAGAGACAAAGAAAGAGGGGAAGGGGGGGAAGAGAGCAGGGATATGGCATGGCATCCCAAAGAAAGAGAAGGGGATGCCAGCAGCAAGGCCAAATGGCTCACTGATTTTAAGGGGGACAAAGAGCAGAACATAGTGATGGCTGGCAGCAGGTAGATAACAAAAATTGCAGAAATGTCAAAGTCCAAGACTGGCTTTCCTGCCTTCCTTGGAGAAGGGGTGATCACAGGAGCTGTGACTCTGTCCTCAAGATATGGTTGAGGCTGTAGCTCATTTTCCTGCTGTTTATTCAGGAACTCTGTAAAAACAGATTCTCAAAAAACAACTTTGAAGGAGAGAGATTTACATCTCTTTTCCATTCATTCAGCTCTTTTCAGAAGTTGTGGGAAACAGAACTCCTGCAGGTTACCTGTTAGTGAGAGAACTCATAGGATTGGTCTTTAACCATTACTGGGGAAATTGTGGCATTAGGTATTTTCCTGTTATTTTTGCAAGGCCACCCCTTTCACATCCCTACTCCCTGTTTCTAAAGATTAACCTATATTTTCTCCTAGTATTTGCGTGGTTTAATTTTTTTAAGCCAGTCAAATTTTGTATGGTTTAATTTTTATATTTATATTTCTGATAGATTTGTAATTTTTCTTGATGTGTGACATGGGAAAAAATTCAAATTTTATCTTTCCCCACACAGCTAAGCAATTATTTCACCACCGCTTGTTAAAACACCCACATTCCCCACACTGATTTCAGATGCTGCTTTATTGAATACCGAATTTCATATGGATTTGGGCCAATGTCTGGATTTTCTTCTTTTCCTTTGATCTGCCTATTCATGCACTGACAGCACCTTATGCTAATTTCACAAGCTTCATGATGTGTGTTAATATCTGGTAAGGCTGACACTCCCGCCATTGTTGTTTTTCCCCAGGGTTGCCTTACCTATTTTTTCCCTTTTGTTCTTCAAAATGAACTTTACAATCAATTTGCCTAGCTCTTGGGGAAAAAATAAAAGCTGATGGCATTTTTATTGGAACTGGAATTGCATTAAATTAGACATTAGAGCCGCAGTTCCCAGCCTTTTTGGCACTAGGAACCGCTTTCATGGAAGAAGACTTTTCCATGGATTGCGGGGAATGGGGGTGGGGAGGCGGAACTCAGGCGGTGATGCGAGCGATCTCTCTGACTCTAAATCCCAGTCCTCTAGGTAAAAACTCTGTTTTGCCCTCACCATGCTTTTCATTGGCCCTGCCTTTACCTCAAATGCACTGTCCTCCCCCTGCACATTGGTCTTCCAAAGCCCCTTTGCTCTGCCTATGCGGGTCTCACAGTCCTTCCCAGGCCTCACACGCGCTCTCTCCCTCCTGTACCTCACCCCTCACCCTCGTCACTGCTTCCCAGATGCGATGCTCTACTTCCCTGGCTCTCCCAGCACTGCCTGAGCTCCGCTCTTTCCTCTCACTCTTCTGATCATGAGTTTTCTTACTTCTGTGGGTCCCCGGCTTCCTTCCCCATTTCGTACTCCTGGAACTATTTTCTAGTGGATTTTTTTAATGCAATGATGACAAGAAAAGTTTTAAATTTCAATTAGTAGAAAAATGTAAAGCTAATCCTGAAACTAATCATAGAAGGAAGACATTAATGTGGCTGAAAACAGGATAATTTTTCAACTAGCAACTCACCTGAAACACAAATACGTTTTATGGCTAACTCACCTAAAGCCAATGTAATGTGCAAAATAAATAAGTAAACAAAAAATAACAACAACACAGGAGAGGCGCTTTTAGAAAATTAGCATGAGGTGGCTTTATTTTTTAAAAAAACACGAAGGAAAATGGCTGACTAGAAGCAATCTGCCTGTGCCACTCTCAAGGAGAGGACTGAAAGTCGCAGGCAGATGCCCACCTACAGATGGGCCCTCTTGGAAAGAGCACTGCAAATCACCAGATAAGTGATGGGGGACTCTCAGAGTGAAGGAGAAAGCGATGGGGCTATTTATTCTGCAAGATCAGAAGGAACCTGGGGGAGGCATCCGCACATGGGGAAGGACAGGAGATGGCCCTGGGACTCCATGCTCCTCCTGCAAGCTCTGGGGCCAGAGCTATGAAGGGCCCCAACCCAGTGCAACCACGCACGGACCTCTGGTCTGATCAGGGAGCTGCTTGGAGACTGCAGCAACATTGCAGCAGGAACCTGGTGGCCTCTGTTCCTGGGTTACTACAACTGATGCCACTCGGAGCTCTCAGGTAGAGGGCGCCAGGTCTACATGGGCTTGGCTTTGGTACAATCACCTCAATATTGCCCCAGCTGGGTGGGGAAGGAGCAGACAGAGTACTTGTTCTCTTTTGCCAGGCCCTGTGACTGAGAGCCAAGCACTCCTCCCAAACAGGATATTTGAGTAGAACGGCTGCTACAGAGGACACAGACCCACCCAAGAAGCCTTGTTGGAACTGCCACTACGACCAGCGGACCTGGGCAGGGAGAAAGCCTTAGCTGTCGGGTGGCCAGGCCCTGCAGCCCCACCCACATGACCCCCACACTGCCTCCTGCCCTGCAGGGCTCCACCTCCATAGTTCCTGTGCTACTCTCTGCCCCACAGCTCCAGGCAAGCAACTCTTGCCCTGCCTCCAGGCCCTGGCTGTGCCCTGAATCTCCAGCCATAAGACTACTCCAGTGAACATGAGTGACAAGACAGTGAAATAGCCTTGTGGCTGATATGCAGAAAGTTTTAGTGGTCTGAACAGAAGAGCAAACCAGCCACAACAGTCCCTTAAGCCAAAGCCTAATCCAGAGAAAGGCCCTAACTCTCCAATTTTATGAAGGCTGACAAAAGTGAGTAAGCCGCAGAAGACAAGTTTGAAGCTAGCAGAGGTTGATTCATGATGTTTGTTTAAGCAAAGAGCTCATCTCTGTGACATGAAAATGCAAGGTGAAGCAGCAAGTGCTGTTGTAGAAGCTGCGGCAAGTTATCCAGAAGATCTAGCTGAGATAATTGACGAAGGCAGCTACACTAAACAACTTTCAACGTAGATGAAACAGCTTTATATTGAATGAAGATGCCATCTAGAACTTTCATAACTAGAGAGAAATCAATGCCTAGCTTTAAAGCTTCGAAGGACAGGTTGACTCTCTTGTTGCAGGCTAAGCAGCTGGTGACATTAAGTTGAAGCCAATGCTCGTTTACTATTCCAAAAATCCTAGCAGCCTTAAGAATTATACTAAATGCACTCTGCCTGTGCTCTATAAATGAAACAACAAAGCCTGGATTACAGCACATCTATTTACAGAATGGTTTACTGAATATTTAAGCCCACTGTTGAAATCTACTGCTCGGAACAAAAGATTTATTTTGAAATATTACTGCTCGTTGACAATGCACCCAGTCACTCAAGAGCTTTTTCATACCTGCTAATACAACATCCATTCCAAAGTCCATGGATCAAAGAGTAATTTTGACTTTCAAGTCTTATCATTAAAGTAATACATTTCACAGGGCTATAGCTGACATAGAGAGTAATTCTGCTGATGGATCTAGACAAAGTAGATTGGAAATCATCTGGAAAGGAATCACCATTCTAGATGCCACTAAGAATATCCATGATTCATGGAAAGAGGTCAAAATATCAACATTAACAGAAGTTTGGAAAAAGTTTATTCCATCTCTCATGGAAGACTTAGAGGCGTTCAAGTCTTCAGTGGAGCATGTAACTGCAGATGTCGTCGAAATAGCAAAGGAACTAGAATTAGAAGTAGAGCCTGAAGATGTGACTGAATTGCTGCAATCTCATGATAAAACTTGAATGGATGAGGAGTTGTTTCTTATAGATGAGCAACAAAAGTGGTTTCTTGAAATAGAATCTACTCCTGCTGAAGTTGCTATGAACATTGTTAAAATGACAACAAAGGAGTTACAATATTACATACAATTAGTTGACAAAGCAGCATCACGGTTTGAGAGAATTGACTCCCATTTTGAAAGTATTTCTACTATGGGTAAAATGCTATCAAATAGCATCACATGCTACAGAGAAACTTTTCATAAAAGGAAGAGTCAATCGATGCAGCAAACTTCATCGTTGTCTTATTTTAAGAAATTGCCACAGCCACCCCAACTTTCAGCAACCACCACTCTGATCAGTCAGCATCCATCCACATTGAGGCAAGACCCTCCACTAGGGAAAAGATTAAGACTCACCGAAGGCTCATTAACATTTTTTAGCGTTATATTTTTAGCATAATATTTTTTAAGTAAGGTATGTACATTGTTTTTTTAGACATTGTGCCATTGCACACTCAACAAAGACAACAATATAGTGTAAACGTAACATTTATATGCACTGGGAAACCAAAAATTTTGTCTGAATCCCTTATTGCAATATTCACTTTATTGTGGTGGTCTGGAACTGAACCTGCAATACCTGCGAGGCACGCCTGTATACTCATCCCGGTGGATGCGAAGTGGAATCTCAGTGTGGTTTTGAACTGCATCACCTTGATGACTAATGGTATCAAGCATGTTTTCATGTGCTATTGTCCATTTATATATCTTCTTGGAGAAATGTCTATCCAGATCCTTTGTCCATTTTTAAATTGAGGTCCATCTCTTTTTTTATTACTGAGCTGTAAGAGTCCTTTATGCATTCTGTTTAAAGTTCTTTATAAGATTTATAATTTACAGATACTTTCTTCAATTCTGTGTATTCTATTTTCACTCTTTTGATAATATCCTTTGAGGCATACAAGTATTAAATTTTGGTAAAATCC
>NW_012151840.1:4758394-4761541 GCF_000956105.1 Propithecus coquereli
GTTCTACCTGTCACATGCTACTTCTTACTTCTACCTCCCCACCCTCTTCTTCTTCTGACCTAGAGGACATTTCTCTTTCAGCTCCCCCTGCTCTCCCTTCACACCATCACCCTCCTTCAATGCCGCCACCTCCACCTTTAACTCCACCACCTTCACTTCCCTCTACTTCTCTCCCTTCTTCCTCTTCCCTGCCTCCACTGCTCTCACCCCAGCCATACCCGCTCTGGCTGTCCGTTCTAGAACCCCTCCCTGCCTGTGCACTGACTCCCTCTCTAGAAGTTGCTGGCACAAAGGGCATCCTCAGAGTCCATGTCCCTTTTTCTATGTCTGATTTGTCTCAAACAGAAACTAAACTGGGTGGCTGCTCAGCTGATCCTTCAAAGTTCTCCAGAGAATTTCAATACCTCACTCTTTCCCATGACCTGTCGTGGAGAGATAGCCATGTAATTTCCTCCACTTGTACTACTATGGAGAAGAGGGCTCGTGTTTGGTCTAAGGCTGGGGAGCACGCAGATGATCTGAATTGAAGGCGGCCTGAAGCTCATGCTGCTGGCTCCATGGAAGTCCCAGAATAGGACCCAAATTAGGATTAGCAACAGGGGTCTCCTCACAGAGGAAGGTGAGACCACTTGCTTTCCTGTCCCATGGAGGGGATGAAAAGGGCCACTGCTGAGCCTGTTAGTTATGATAAAGTTAAAGAGATTCCTCAGAACCAAGATGAAAACCCAGTCCTTTGTCTTTTCACCATTGTCTGAATCTTTTTCCCTCTTTACTAATTTAGATCCTGATATCAGAGAGGGAAAAACTAGCTTAGCAGGGCACTTCCTCTCCCAGTCATCCCCTGATATTCAGCATGAGCTCCAAAAGCTTGAAAAGGGGCCTCAGACTCCACAAGGGGAACTTTTAGACCTGGCCTTCAAGGTCTTTAATCACCGAGATGAGGAGAGGAGAGAGGAAAAGAGGGAAAGGGACAGACAAAGGGTCCGAGAGCCAAAGGAAGCCTTTCAAATGGTGGCTGCTGCAATGGGAGAGACAGAGATACCATAGAGGCTCAGGCAAGAAGACATCAGGACCATGACTTTCTCCAGGAAAGTCCTGCACCCTGTTTTAGCTGTTGCCAGTTGGGTCACTGGAATAAGAAATGCCCCAGGAGATCCCCAGCAGGACCTGCCACACTGCAAAAAGGAAGGGCACCGGAAGTGAGACTGCCCTCTCCTGGAGACAGGGGAGCACACTCATACTCCGGAACAGGTGAGTTCCGGGGCGGCTCCCTCCACACTCCCAGATCTTCAGGGACTGCTTCAGCTGCTTTACGAATCCCGGCTTCGGACCTGGCTCCACTTCACTACCTCGAAATGGCTGAGCCTTAGGTAACCCTCTCTGGCCCAGGTAAGGAAATTGATTTATACAAACACCAGAGCCACTTCCTCTGCTCTTCCTGCATTTTCAGGACCCCTGTTTCCCTCTCCTATCTCCATGTCGGAGTGGAAGGTAAAATACAAAACCCCCCATGTATTTCACAGCTTCTCTGCTCACTGGGAGGTCAGGCCTTTGTTCCCAATTACTGCAAGGGGAAAAGATCTTATGATTTCCTTTCTCTGACTTCTAGAAAAGGCTTAACTGAAACTTTACACACAACTTTTTCCTTTCCTTGGTATGCTCTGAGCTTTCGAACTATAAACTTTCCACCTTGTTCCACCTAAAAATGTCTACTTCTATATGGCTATATGTTTGCATGTCCGTATATGTCATGTGTATGTGCTGTTTCGCTACCAAAATATGTAAAAGAATTCTTATTGTCTTAAAGAAAAAGTAAGCACTTAAATCAAATATTTTTTCAAAAACATAAGAAAGAACTCAAATGCCTTTTAATTCATGTGAACTCGATAATCTTCGATAAATGAAACTACTCCCCGTGTTATCCTTGTTTGGTTCTGACTAACTAAAAACACTAAACTTTAAAAGTTGGGGTTTATACCCATATAACTTCCTACATTGCCTTTAAAGTCTTCTAAGGACTGTCACTCTTGGTTAAATGAAAGCTGTTGCTTTATAATGACCTGTAAATCTATTTAAACAAATTTTTTAGACCTATAATGTTTGACAGGGTTTCCAAGAACAAAATTCTAGATTTTTTTTTTTCTAACCTCAGACTAGCTTTTATTAGCAGAGACACTAGAAGCCTGGGAAAAACTTATTAGGCTTACTGGTATGTTAAACTGTACTAAATAAATAACAAAGTTTATCTGATATCTCCAGGATTTAAAACTGTTAAACCCTTCCTGCCCAACCTTATTCACTGCTGTAAGGGTTGATTTCAAGGGATAGAATTAATAAGCATGGGTTCCTCTGTTGTCTTTTTCCACCCCGACTGGCACCTACCTGCCAACAGTAAAATTCACTCAACCGCTTCTTAAAGGGGCTGCAATACTTACAGCCTACAGACTAGATTTTACTTAAGGATTTCCCAGGACAAACTGGCCCCTTCAACCTTAGAAAAAAAGAGGTTTTTTTCCTAATGATTCTCACTGCTCCCACTATAGCTAAGATTCTGGGAATTCTGCCCTGGATACTCCAGAGGAACCTGCTTCCACCGGTAGTGAACTCCCCTGAAAGTCCAGCCCATCACGGATACCAGGCTCTGATAATATACTATGGTATATATGGCTCTTATCACCCTTTCCCTCCTCTCTAGACTTCTTGCATCATTCTGTGAATGCCACCACAGCCCAGCCTACATACCAAACCAGTCAGTCTTTTGCCCATGCTGGGAACCCTAATAATAATAATAACCTTACATTCCATACCCCACTACGGGCGCTCTATGACCTCTCCATTTGCCTGCAGTCCAAGAGGCCCTCTACCTTCTCAGAACTGTGAATTCTTCTTGCCCTGTGTGGAGTTAGGTTTGTTGGCTAACACCCCTAGTGGCTCTGCTTTTAGCTCTCATTTTCAGACACTGCATTCACTGCTATCTGACAACATTCATACAAAACATAATTCAGGCCCTAACTATTGCTCTCCAGTAAAACCCCCATCCTGCATTTAATCTAACTTTCAAAACTGTTCATTTTCGGCCAGGCGCGGTGGCTCACGCCTGTAATCCTAGCTCTCTGGGAGGCCGAGGCGGGAGGATTGCTTGAGCTC
>NW_012151840.1:4761591-4763914 GCF_000956105.1 Propithecus coquereli
TTAAGCAATTTGACAAGCTATTGAAAAACATGTATGAAAGTACAAAGGGCCAGAGATGGTAAAGTTGCTCTTTAGAAGAACAAGGTGGGAGTATTCAACCAACCAGATATCCAGATTCACTATATAGCTATAATAGTCATAACAATATGCCATTTGTACAGAGCTAGAGAAATAGACGAATTGAGCAGATTGGAATGCCTAGAGACAGACCCACTCACATTTGCACCTCTGACATGCAGCACGGGTGACACTGCAGATCAGTGGTAAAAGAAAAAAATGTAAGTGTATGGTTCTGGGGCAATTGGATGTCTCTAGAGAAAAAAATCTACAATCCTCAAAATCAATTCTAGGTAGGTTAAAAAACAAAATGTGAAAGGTAAACAATAAAACTTTCGTATGACTACATAGAAGAATATCTTCAGGACCTCTGAGAAGGAAGGACTAATTAACCTAATACCTAAAAAGCCCTACTCACAAAGAAAAGGCAGATAAAATACATTGGAATTCATAAAAATTAAGAATTTATGTTCTTCGAAAGGAAATTTAAAGGCATTAAATAAATAAAATAACCACTGAGTGTCAAAAGGTATTTGTATGACATATAACTAATAAAAGTCTGATGCCCATAATATAGGGAAAAAAATGCCTACTTACTATTACAAAAGAGAGATAACATAATTGAAACATGAACAAAGGATTTGAAAATAAATGTAACAACAGAGTAATTTCAAATGGGCAGTGAAAATTTCTCAACATCATAAATAATCTAAAACATGCAATTTAAAAAGAGAATAAGATATACTGACACCCACAAAAGTAGCAAAATCGAAACAGTCTGGCAGTAGCACTAGTAGTGAAGACGCAGGGGGACAAGAATTCTTACATACTGTTGGTCGGGATAAATATTGTGCAAGCACTTTGGAAAACAGTTTGTTGTTATCTAGATAGCTGAAAACACACCTACCCAGTAATCACACTCCTGGGGATAAAAGTTTCCAAATATGTCCCAAAAGACATACATAAACATTTTCATAGTAGAATTGGAATTATTAGTCAAAAACTAGGAACGAACTGAATTCTCATCAATAATAGAATAGCTAAATGAGTTCGGGGATAATTATGAAGTGTAACATTATATACAAAAATGAAAATGAATAAAGTGCAGATACATGTAACAGCAGGGTTTAATCTCTCAAATGTAACATTCAACAAAGTGAAAAAATCATATAAAAATGTTACTCTGTCAATGGAAAAAAAGCCAAACTCTGTAAAATAATTTTAAAGAGATTTATTTTGAGCCAAATTTGAGGACCATGACCCGGAGCCATGCCCAAGAAGCCTTGAGCAAGTGGACTCGCTGTGGCTGGGTTACAGTTTGGTTTTATACATTTCAAGGAGACAAGGGTTACAGGTATAGTCATAAATCAATATGTGGAAGGCATACATTGGTTTGGCCCAAAAGGTGGGTCATCTTGAAGTGGTGGCTTATAGGTTATAGGAGGGTTTAAAGATTCTTTGACTTGTAATTGGTTAAAGACTTGAAGCTTTATTAAAGCCTTGGAATGTTTTAAGATAAGGAGCTGTTTATCAGAGGCAAGCCAACGGACAAATATTTGCTGTGTAAACTGAGGACCTGCGAGTTTGTCTTGCATAGCCTTAGGCCTGCTAATGGGTTACAAAGGATGTCTCCAAGAACAGAGGGGGCGTGATGGGGCACGTCTGACCTCCCTCCTCCTGGCAGGCAATTTAGTTTTAGGATACCCCCTTGGCAAAGAGGGGATCCATTCAGTCAGCTGGTGTGGGGGAGCCTTAAGATTTTATTTCAGTTCACACATACGGTGGCCCGTATGGGAAACTGAGTTACTTCTCTTCCTCCATACAGTGACCTCGCTCTTCTGCTTCTGTCTTGAAACTGCTCCCTCGTCTGCTGTGCAACTTCCAGTACTTCATTCTCAGTGCCCATTTGGAACTTGGTAAGTCTCTGGGGCCTTTGAAATAGTCATACACTTGAAAAAGAGTTGGCAGCTCTCTCTAAATCACACCATACTACAACTTAATCTCTGTTGTCACCCACACAGCAGGTGGTCTGAAGTTCCCAACATACAAGCTTTTTTTGAACTCACTAAACATCCTGTCCTTTGTTCTACCTGTCACATGCTACTTCTTACTTCTACCTCCCCACCCTCTTCTTCTTCTGACCTAGAGGACATTTCTCTTTCAGCTCCCCCTGCTCTCCCTTCATACCATCACCCTCCTTCAATGCCGCCACCTCCACCTTTAACTCCACCACCTTCACTTCCCTCTACTTCTCTCCCTTCTTCCT
>NW_012151840.1:4767060-4773903 GCF_000956105.1 Propithecus coquereli
CTCACTCTAGCCCGGGCGACAAAGTGAGACTCTGTCTCAAAAAAAAAAAAAAAACTGTTCATTTTCAATCCCTCCTTCTTAATGATTACAATGAGCACTCTCCATAAAAAAATTTCTCAATGACCCTTCTCAGTGGGAAGCAGTTACAGAGGAGAGAGATCTCCACCCAATTTCCCAGCTTCTGACTTTATTAAAATAGAAATTTAATTTTAACCAAAGAAAGGGGGAAATGAAAGGACTGTTGGTCTTGCTAGTGAAATAACAGCTAAAGACCAATCCTATGAATTCTCTCTCTCTCTCTCTCCCTAGCTGATAGGCACCCTGTGGGGTTCCGTTTTCACAACATCTGAAAACAGCCTGACAGACAGAAAGGAAATGTAAACCTTCCTCTTTACATGCACCAGAAACTGCCTTTCTAAATTTGCTTTCTGAACAGACAACAGGAGGTGCCAGCTACAAGCCTCAGTTTCTGCCCCAGGGGTAGAACCAATGACAAGATCACAATCATCAGTGATAAACTCGTCTGTCCCATCTGTTAGCTTCTGTTAACAGCCTCTATTATCGGCCTGCTGCTAAGAAGAGGAGCAGATGCAGTGTTCACAGTACCCTGTTAATTTGGCCACAGTCATAAATCTTCTTCACCCCCTTTACAACTTCTAAGTAGAAAGCCTGAGGACCCCATTCTCCCTGCCAACACTATTTCCCTCCCTTTCAACACTATTTCCCTCCCTTTCAACACTATTTCCCTCCCTTTCACTGTGTCCGCTCATTTTCCATTTAGGAAAAGTAAAATAAGCATGTCTTTCTTTCTATCCTCAACTTTGCCTGCAGAAATCTTTCTCCAAACCCACGTACACTAGCTCTCTACCCTAACACTTCCGCCTCACTGCTTTGAGCTGGGACATTGGTCTTCTCCCGCCTCAGACCGGACCCACACCATCAGCTCTTCCAGGTCTCCCACTTGCCAGCTACAGCTCTCGGGATTTCTCAGCCTTCATAATCATGTGAGCCAGTTTCTAATTTCTTATAATAAATCCATATCTCTGTATCTATATCTAGATCTGTATCTCCTGTTCTTTCTGTTTCTTTGGAGACTGCTGATAAACGCAGCCGGGGAGCAGTTAAAATGGAACACAGGTAGAGATGTCGATTGGTAGCCATCACTCTCATCCAGAAGGGATAGGGTGCCTTATTTAGAAAGCACATCTCATCAGGGCCTTGCTCTAAAATGAACCTATAATCTTCCCACAGATACCTCTTAGCCTGGTTGATGGGCTACAATTTCTTAATTCCCTACTGGTGATCTCACCCCTCTTCTCACTTCCTCCTCCAGGCACAGACATATCCAAACATCCAGACAAACTGCTTCTCTGCCCTAAAATTCTATGAGTGATGAGCTGAGAAGACCAGGATCTAAGGAGGGCCAACCTCAGCCTGAGCTACTGTGCAGCTTATTTGACAGCTACACAGCAGTGGCATTTCTGATAGTTCTTCTCACCTCCAGGCCTGGGCTTTGGCAGTGAGCCAGGTGCAGCAACGAAAGCGGGACGTGGCCCAGACCTCAGTTCCACACTGTGTGTCTCCCTTAGCTGTGGGCTGAGTCAGAGGGACTGGGCAGGTCCATACTCCTGCAGCCACATGTATATTGTTTAAATGCTTATTTAACAATTATCTAGAAGAGAGGCTGGAGCATGAATGAAAGGAAGAACTGGGCAGATTCCTCCTCCCTGGAGGGTAGTTGAGTGACAATGAGCTGTCATTTAAGCTTGCTCCAAGGCTTCCGATTCTCATGCCAAACATTTGAAATCAAATGAAAGGAATTCTGTTAAATACACCTTTTTACTTGGAATGCCAAAGAATTTTCAAACTTTGTCATCATGGCATGCAGAGAAAATGAAAATCATTTACATGCAGCATGGTAGGTTAAACCGAGTGGGCTGAATGGGCTGAGCATGGCCACAAGTGCTCAGTGGCTTCTGGTCACCGCGTGGCCTGAGAGGATCCGTATCTCCCGTCCTCAAGTGCACAAAGGCGATCCCATGAAGAAGCCCTGCTGTGAGATTGCTCTTCCATAACTGCCCCTGCAAACGGCTCTAGCTTGCTTCTTTCTCAGGCTCCACGCTTACCAAAGCGTCCTAAGGAGTGTGTTACCAGGGCACTGGACTCTCAGGGATTTGAACGGAATAAAAGAATTGACAAAGGCTGGGAAACTTCATGAACAAGCCACGGAGCTTTATTGTTGTGTGAGGTCAAGCAGGAAGGGAAGATCGGGGTCCAGGATGGACACTTGGGTCACCAGAACAGACAGGACACTTCCCAGGAGGAAGTGTTCCTGTGAAGAGGGGAAGCATCGTCTGGGGCAGGTCCTGGGCTGGAGTTTCTCCACAAGGGTTTTTCTGTGATGTTCAAGGTCAGGTCAGCAGCAGCCCCCAGAGCCATGGCAGCTGCCAGAGCCTCCAGAAGGCTCACACTCACAGCAGTCGGGGCTCTGGTGCCGGCGCCGGTGGAAGAGACGGGGCCTGTGGTGGCTCAGGCAGCAGCCGCCACTCCCAGAGCTGGAGCCGCAGCAGCCCCCACCCAGAGCTGGAGCCACAGCAGGAAGAGACTGGAGGGGGACATGGAGCTGGGCACTGGGGCGGGCACTTTGGAGGGCACTTGGGTGTGCATTTGGGGGGGCATTTAGGCGGGGGCTGGCACTGCTGCTGGTTTTGCTGGCAGGACATCTTCGTAGGACTTTTTCAACCTGAAAGTTGCAATAATCAAACACTTTAGTTGTATAAAACCAAGGATGGCAATCTCATGTTAAAATTAAATTATATGTTAATGGTGAATACTATTTAGTGTGTGTGTATACACACACACACACACAAATATCACTACGTGAAATAAAATAACTTAAATCTTTTATGCTGAATAAAAACATGTTGCAAAATCAGATAAAATAAGAAGCTTCTTATTTTATCTTTCAGTAGACAGTCAGTATTGTCTGATTTTCATGAGCTTAGATAAAATGTTCACACCTCGATAAAGTACTTAGTCCCTAAATACAAGAATAAGTCCCAGGCAAAATTGTGAGACCCACACTTCTCCCAACCCAAGGCAAGATGTCCAGAGACTCAAGGCAGACTGAGTATTATCCCTGCTCAGTATGGCAGAAGTCAAGCACACAGCTCTCTTTCCCCAGCCTCCCCGCTTCCTCCCATGCCTCTGTCGTGCTCAGACCCCTCTGGTCCCCGAGGTTCCCACTCACCCTGGTCACACACAGGAGCACAGGCAGGGCCGCCTCAGAGCAGGTGAGGTGCTGGAGCCGGGTATGCCCTTTATAGGACCCAGGCTTGGCTCCGGGAGGGGCAGGAGGTGGCTCTTGCACAACCAGGCATGTGCTGGGTCATTCCTGACATTCTCCTGCCTCCTGTCCCTGCAATCCAAGGAGGCCTTGGGAGCTTCCAGGAACCCCTCTGCAGCTGGAGTCTGGAGGGGCTTTAGCCAGTCACAACCTTTCCTGGTTGGGTCCCCAAGAGCTACCTGGGGATTCTCAAAGAGGCAGCACCTTTGAGAGAACCAGAGATCCATACCACAGCTTCCCTGCAGAAGTGTTTTATTCCCATCCCCAAGGATGGTCTTCCAAGCCCTGCTTCCACAGCCAGGCTGCTTTCTCTGGGGCATAGAATCAGAAACGATTTCCTTCCTAGGATACACTCCTCCATACCTCCACCCCTCCTGGTCAGCCCCTCATTCCTTACCCCATGTTCCTGTGGGGCCCACAAATCCCTGCTAACAGGATTATTAGGTGAATCAAAGTGGTTTCCTCAGATTTGGTGGTGGTGATCATTTTGACAAAACTCATTAACTTAAAAATCAACATGCCTACTATGTTACAAGGCAGTTTTCCTTACAAGGCAATAGAATTGGAATCAAGAAAACAGGGTGAAAATTATAGCTCTGTGTTTATGAGCCGAGCGACATCAAAGACTTATTTAGACCATGTAAATCCTCAATTATACAACAGACCTATCAGTAGCTTCCTCTCTGACTGTTAGGACCATTAAGTGGGGCGTGGCACATGAGAAGACACAAGGAAGACCCTTAAACAATGTCAATTTTTAAAAGAATGTATAATGGGTTCAGGCACTTTGCCTAGTCAGTGTGTGAGACAGAGAGATGGACAATATTGTTCCTGTCCTTGGAAATTTCATTTAAAAATATAAGTAGGCTGCTGAAAACTCTCCTGGGAATACACATTATGCCTTCAGGATTCTAAGCATAATTATTTCTAGTCGAGAGGGTGATGGGAATCAAACAGTTTATTTCATTTTGTTGATAATAAGTGATAGGAGAGTAAGGAATTTGATACGATTCCATTAATCAATTTATTTTATTCCTTGGTCAAGCATTTACTAAGGACCTACTGCATAGCATGAAGTTAGAATACAGCTTTTGAAAAAGATAGGCCCTTCCTTCATATACCTTTGCCTGGAAGGTAAGAGTATATGGTCTTTAAATTTCTATCTCACTAAGAGATGCCCCATCTTCAATTTGTTTCTCTTCTAGTCTCGGATATAGTCCCTAATGTTGAGAGTTTTCAGGTCAAGAGTGAAAAATTTTGATATCTGAACTTTTTGATATTAATCAAAAAGTACTGTTTTTTCACTTACCAGGTATTCAGCACGTCTGTCCGAACACGTAAGTTTATAGAGACAAATACCATGTGTGTTGTGACCTCTAGGAACTGACGATTCAGTGGACATTCTGAAGACCACCCTGACATCCATGTGCATAAAAATGAGGCTGGGGCTGGGAATCTTCTGAGTCACTGTTTCCCAAGGAGATTGTTGGGACACTGGATCATCTGACAATGGCCCAGGTGATGTCATGCTAGGTTCCTCATTCTCCTTGACAAAGATGATAGTAACCATGAAGGAAGAGAATGAGACAGGCTGAGGCTTTATGAGTACGTGTGTGTGTGTGTGTGTGTGTGTGTGTGTGTGTGTGTGTGTGTGTATTTACAGCATGGGCATGAACATGTGTTTTCAAGGCCAGGGACCAGCACAGTCTAGGGTCTCTGGCTGCTGCCACATCTCAGAGGCTCTGCTGCTGATCTCAGACAGTCAGTGTTGGGATTAATCATAAGGCCAAAAATCCATCCTGGCCCCAAAGCTTTCTTTTCTACTCTCCTCCCTTCATGGGCTGACTCTTTTGGGACTCAAGAGGGTTACCAGGTGGAATTTCCTACTCGATGTGGCGTTAAAAATACTTTCTCGTGATTCTGGCCCAAGTGACAATCAATCCATCTTTTCCTTTTCACAGTGTGTTGTGGTTACTATCGATCCCTTCTCACTTGGAGGGATTTCCAATAACCTGACTCACGGGGTTAATCATCTTCACCCTCTCACTCACCTAGATTTCTCCCAAACATAGATTTCCATTCCCAGGGGATCCTGGCCCCTTGTCATTACAGTGCCACCCCAGGCTTCTTCAGAAGTCCAAGGTTGTGTGGAGGTGGGTCCTGGGGAAATGGAGATCCTCATAGCTCTGAGGGCTGTACGTGCCTCTTATCAGAGGCCTGATGGGATATCGAGAGCACCATTCCCCGAAGGGCTGCTCATGCCCATCATCCCAGCCAAAGCTTCTTCAGCATCTCTGGTCCCTACATTCTCTGGGATTCTGCTGTGGCAACTTATGCCTGGGGACGCGACCTCCAGAGAATCCTTCCCCACCTCTCCGACCTGCTGTATCCCACAGCCACGATGCACAATACTGTCTTCTCTCCTCTCTCATCATCCTGCATGGGCAGCCCCAGACTCAGCCTCACTGGAATCCTGTGTGGACAACTGATGGACATCACCAATCAGGTGATGGTGCTGGTATTTTTGAAATTTTTTCCTCCATTCATTTGGCATTTTGACTCCATTCCAAGAAAGATATCAATATTATCTAAGGCCTTGGTGACATCACAGGACTTCTTCTGATTGGCCTCAAAGAGGGATAATACTGGAAACAAAAGAGAAAAAAAGTAATTTCTAACACTAATATATATGGAAGTAGGAATAATAAGGCAACATTTTAAAAATGTTCTCCCTGGTGATTCTACAGTGCAACCAGAGTTGAAAACTTCCAGACTAGACAGGCAGGAAGTTTTTACTACCAGCAAAACTGATCTGGGAAGGCTTCCTAGAGGAGGGAAACTGAAGAAGGGTTTTGAAGGATATATAAAAGTTCTACCTAAAAGCATGTTCTTATAGAAAACTGATATCCTGTGTATGTAAGTATTTGATTTCTAAGAGTTGTAAAATATCAGTGTTTACCTCAATCCCAGAAAAGAAAACTTAACATACTAAAAATTCTTGATTTTGAGGTATTATTTGGCTCAAATATTTTTGGACCACTCATTTTGTCTAATACATTGACCAATGATAAAAGATGATACACCAAATGAAGTAAAAAAAAATAAATATTAAAGAAAACACAGAAATGAGGTTACTTGAAAATCCTTATGTGTATTGTTCTGGCTGCTGCACCACTTTAACTAGATAGCAATAACCAGGAAAGATGGAGAGGAGGAGGTGGGTTTCAGCAGGGACTAGGAGCAGAGACTGGAGTCAGGTGAGCTCAGGCAACAACCAGCCGGCCCGTGTGATTTCTGCAGAGGATTCGGATGGGCTAATGGTGCTTTGGGGAAGGTAAACAGTGAGTAGACTATAAATGGCCTTGAATGTTAAATACATAATCTTGAATTCCTTCTCTGAGCAGTGGAGAGCCATTAGAGTTTCTGAGAAGGCAAGAGGTAAAGTTTTGGAAATCAGTACTAGCCTGGAAATTAAGAGAACTGTGCTCAAGTCCCAC
>NW_012151840.1:4774793-4786544 GCF_000956105.1 Propithecus coquereli
GAATGGGTATTCTAAAGAAGTCCATTCTTCCCCAAATTATACTTTTGTATAACTCCAAGCAAAATTTTACTGAGCATTCTAGTATATGAAAAGATCCTTTGATTTAATGTAAAAATCTATTATGTGAATTGAATCTAGTGTTAATATTTTTAAAAAAGAATAATGCAGGGATAAGAATAGTGATGCCCTACTAGATACTTTTGGGAAGGATAAAACCATGAAGCCAAATGTGTGTTCTGCTTGCACCGCTCTTCTCAGAGCCTGGTAGTCTGAAGTTCTGCTTCACCCTCTTCCTTCCTCTGGGAGACAATGAAGACCGTGGTCCTTGCCCACTTCTGGGTGGTGGGTGGATCAGAGGTGAGGAGACAGGCAGAAGTAACCCTGAGTGTCCCCCAGGCACCAGTCGGTCAGTCAGGTTTTGTGCCTGTCTCCAGGGAGCGCCCCGCAGCTCTCCAAACCTCCCCAGCTGTGGGCTGCGAATTCCCTGCCTACTCAACCCTTCCTCCTGGACTTGCCTCAGAGCATACATCAGAACCCACACAGGTGGCACTGAGGCTATGACATTTCTAAATGTTTATGTGAAGAGCTACCTGTATGACTCTTCCAGATATAAATGAAGTGCACCCAGGAGAGTCTGTGTCACTATTTCCAGATACCCAGCCACCCAGCCATCTTTTCCCAGGAAGTCATAATACACCAGGAACTACTGGGTGTATGCCACTATATGTGCTCCCCTTCATTCTTAACTTACACATTTAAATTTTGTCCAGAAACAAAATAATGCCCAGATATCAAAAGCTACGCTTCTCCATCTCCCTTTACATACAGGCAGCCAGTGGGATTTAAGAAGTTGTTGGGGCTTTAGGAGAGCTCACGAAAGGAGGCTGTATGAAGGCCAGGGCCTTTTCTCCACTCTTTCTTCTTTTTCCCAGTTAAAACACAGCCTTGGCAGTCAGAACTTCATCAGGCACCCTGAAGTCACCAAGTGCCTTCCAGGAAACAGCCAGCACTAATGATGAAATAATAAGACAGACATGGCATCATCTCTGAAAATTGCATGGAGCCACCATACTGGCCGTTGACTATGTACCTCTGACTCCATAGCATATGAGTGGAACTAGCCAGCTTTCATTTTGAAATTGCTCTACTTTGAGTTTCTGTTACAGCAGCAGAACATAACTTCTAACACACATGCACTCATACCAAACACAAGGTAAGACACAACCTAAAACAAATAATTAGATTGGAAAATATCCTGTGTCTGCAAAGCTGAACAGAGAAGGGACTATTCACCATGAAACAAGCACGAGGAGCCACAGAGATCAGACTGCTGGGGAAGCAAAGGGCAGGTAACCTGCTCTTACTTAAGGCAGAAGTTCCTGCAGGCAGACTCAGGTGTCCATCTCCCTGCAGGCCAGCCTTCCACCATCCAGGCTAACTTCGGTCCCCTGCTTGACATTTCCATTTTATCCTGGTTTTGGAGGGGAGGCGGAGTTAGGCAGTTGTTCAGTTTGCTGACATGTAAACACTAAGAACAAGGGAAAACCTCTTAACCAACTCAAGAAACTCTAAAGTTCCTTCAGTGCTTGTCTTCTTTGTCCTCAAATATGAGGGTGGAGAAGTGCTAGGATGGTGGGGGGTCTCTGTTGTTAATAGGGGAAGGAGAGGGAAGTCAGGGTGTAGCAGAGGAACTAAGAACAAGTGCTCTTCCATGCAGGCTGAGAGGTGTCTACATGAAGATGAAAGATTCAGCATAGAGAGATTCTGATGAAGATGGCATCTCTGATTAAGAGTTCAGTTCCCAGGCCGGGTTTGGTGGCTCACACCTGTAATCCTAGCACTCAGGGAGGCCGAGGCAGGAGGATCACTCAAGGTCAGGAGTTCAAGACCAGCCTGAACAAGAGTGAGACCCCGTCTCTACTAAAAATACAAAGAAATTGGCTGAACAACTAAAAATATATAGAAAAAATTAGCCAGGCATGGTGGCGCATGCCTGTAGTCCCAGCTACTGGGGAGGCTGAGACAGTAGGATCGCTTGAGCCCAGGAGTTAGAGGTTGCTGTGAGCTAGGATGACGCCACGGCACTCACTCTAGCCCGGGCAACAGAGTGAGACTCTGTCTCAAAAAAAAAAAAAAAAAAGAGTTCAGGTCTCTCCTCACCCTTCCTGCTGCTAAGAAGGAAAGCCAGCTGTTAAATGAGTCCATTCTTCTATAGAGCACTGCTGTTGAGCCTTTTATTCTTTTTCTTTTATAAGTTAGACATTAGCATTTTTTTCTAGTAATTATGTCCATCACTCATTACTCACCTGCCCAGCATATGGGCCAGGTGGTGAGACAGGGGTCTCTCTGGGAAACAGCTCAAACACTGAGACCGTGATCCAAGGCAGCAAGTCAAAAGGTGATCTTAACCAGACTTGCCCTCCCTGGAAGGGAGTTCAGTGACTGTGCACTGTGTTTTGGGGGAGAAAGAGTCTCAACATTCATTTCAAGTATTTTATCCAACTATTAATTCTAACAGCCTGGAAGTTTGGTTAAATGGAGAATTTATCCTTCTCCCTAGGGAAGGGCAAGTCTACAAAGCTTCCCAACCTTTCTCAACTTCTGGAGCACACAGAAAATGAAAACATTTGTGCAGCTTAATGGGAGAGAGACAAAGCTCCTATGGCTGGAGGTGACCCTCGCCGGCTCTATCCACCCCGTGTGGAGGGAATCAGTTCCTGGAGTAGCCCTTCACTTGCCAGTAATTCAGGGCCTGTCCCCGCACTGTAAAAAGCATGCCTCTGAGGCCCTGACCTTGGGAGGACATTAGAAATCACACAACAAAAGAGAAGAATAACCAAGACATTTTGTGAGTAGGAAATCAGAGCTTTATTATAACATGAAGGAGAGGAGGAAAAGAAGACTTGCATCCGGGCTGAGCATTTGGGGTGCTCAGTCAAACACAAAGTTCTTCCCAGGAACTTCTATGACTGTGATCTTTGTCACCCCGTGAATTGGAGGAGAGGAAGTGGGAAGAGGCGTACATGAGGCTGTAGCAAGCTCCTGATCATTCAGTTCCCCCGGTAGCTCCTCCACGGCCCAGGTCAGCAGCAGCCCCCAGAGCCATGGCAGCTGCCAGAGCCTCCAGAAGGCTCACACTCACAGCAGTCGGGGCTCTGGTGCCGGCGCCGGTGGAAGAGACGGGGCCTGTGGTGGCTCAGGCAGCAGCCGCCACTCCCAGAGCTGGAGCCGCAGCAGCCCCCAGAGCTGGAGCCACAGCAGCCCCCAGAGCTGGAGCCACAGCAGGAAGAGACTGGAGGGGGACATGGAGCTGGGCACTGGGGCGGGCACTTTGGAGGGCACTTGGGTGTGCATTTGGGGGGGCATTTGGGAGAGGGCTGGCACTGCTGCTGGTTTTGCTGGCAGGACATCCTGGCAGGAGTTCAGTCAACCTAAAAGATAATAATGAAACTCTTTAAATATTTAAAACCAAGGTCCTAATCATACCTCTTTTAGAATCAATTTATATGTAGAAGACAAGTGATATTTAGATTGTTCAGTCACATCAGTAACCTGAAAAAAAACCCAACTTGAATCTTTCCCCCAGATAAAAGTACATAGATTAAAAAAATCACCAGAATGAGCTTCTTAGTCTTCCTTTCAGGGGGAAGCTGGGATTGCTACATCCTCACAAGCCTGCACAAAGGGTTCACAGCCCTTGAAGTGCCCATTCTCTTAATACAAGCGTCAGCTCCCTGCCAGACACCCTCGGGGGTGCTCTGGGAAAATGTTTTACAATGAGCACTTCAGATTAGAAGGAAAAAAAGGCCTAATTTGCCAGTTTCCATGGTATGAATGTTGGCTGTTTTCAGCTAAGCTACGAATGTGAAGACCCTGAACACAGAGTTGGGAAAGATGCTGCAGTTCGCTACCCCAGCTGATAGGAGCCAGCTCCAGCAAACCCTGAGGATTCGAGAGATTCCAGGCAGGCTGAGTCTTACCCCTGCTCAGTATGGCAGAAGTCAAGCACACAGCTCTCTTTCCCCAGCCTCCCCCCTTCCTCCTATGCCTCTGTCCTGCTCAGATCTCTCTGGTCCCCCAGGTTCCCACTCACCCTGGTCACACACAGGAGCACAGGCAGGGCCGCCTCAGAGAAGGTGAGGTGCTGGAGCCGGGTATGCCCTTTATAGGGCCCAGGCTTGGCTCCGGGAGGGGCAGGAGGTGGCTCTTGCACAACCAGGCATGTGCTGGGTCATTCCTGACATTCTCCTGCCTCCTGTCCCTGCAATCCAAGGAGGCCTTGGGAAGCTCCCAGGACCCTCTCTGGGGCTGGTATCTAGAAGAGCTTTAGCCGGTCACAGCCTCCCCCAGAATGGGCCCCTGAGGAGTTGACTTAGGGCTCCCAAGGAAACAGCACCTGGACAAAACTCTGTGCCCTGCATCTCCTTCTATGCACGTCCTCTGAGGAAACATCAGTTCTGATCCGCAGCTTCCCCTGATCCCTATGGAAATGCTCCATCATGGCTCCCTCCACCCCGAGCAGTTTCCCACCAAGTCCTGCCGTGGATGCAGCCATCTCAGGTGGCTGCTGCAGCCTTTGCTCCTCCTGGACATCCCTCCTGCCCACACGTCAGCGCTTCCTTGTGACCTCTGAGCCTCACTTGCAAAGTAGGCTCCGTGGAGTAAATCTGAGTTTATTCTGCTGTCCACTGCAAGGAGGATGACGGAGAATAAACAATTCCTCTAAAATCTAAACACTTCCTTTAGTCAGACAAATTGCATTGAATCTGCTACTGGAATCAGAAAAACTGCAATTTGCCATCTTTGGAAATTGCTGGAACACTAGGAGTATCAGTTCTCATACCTATTTCACTGAGCCGTTTGAATATTAAGTGAAAAGCAGGAAAAGGCTTAGCAGAACACTCTGTGCCTTATATATGCTTAATAAATATGTGTTTAAAAGAAAAACTAATGCCATACATTGGGTACTTGCCAAGGTATGATGTGGAATTCATTGTTCATATAGAGCCCTACTCTCAGAGAGCTTAACTCAACCAGATACTTAGGGGATTTGAAAGCTTTCTCAGGAGGTACAAATTATTCCTTGGGGTATCTGTGAATTGGGCTCCTTTCCTCTCAGGAAGCAGATGGGCAATCGGGGATCCATTTATTCAGGGTTGTTATGCACTAGAACCCTGCATCAGATATATTGCACTAGATGTATCTATCCATTATTTATTCATTTATTTTAAATAGATATATTGAGAGTAACCTTCAAAACATGCTAAGTGAATGAAGCCAGTCACAGAAGGCCATAGATTGTGTGATTCTATTTCTATGAAATGCTTAGAAAATCTGTAGAAACAGAAAGGAGGTGAGTGGCTTGCAGGTGCTAGAGAGGGTTGGGAGAAATTGGGGAGTGACTGCTAGTGAGTACAGGATTTCTTTTGAGAGGATGATAAAAATGTTCTAAAATCGTGGTGGTGATTGCCCCAGTCTGTGAATATACTGAAAACTATTGAATTTATACTTTAAATAGATGAACTGTATAATACGTGAATTATATCTCAATAAAGATGTCAAAATAAAATTAAAGTTGAAAAGAGACTTATATTAACATCTCTGATTAAAACAGAAAAACAGACCCTGCCCTCACATTGCCCAGTGCCTGATTGGTAGGGGGAAGGGAGGATGGGCGAGAATAGTTTTCTATCTACTGCTTCTAAATGAAAGAGTCTCTTGTTTTTGCACACCTATTTTCAGACCTGGCCCCTGCTCTCTGAGAGCTTTTAGTTCAAGGATAAAGTAAATCAATAATGTGATCAAAGTATTCAAAATGCTTTCTTTGAAAGCCCGCAACATTCTCAGAGCATGTTTGTCCAAACATGGGGATATACAGGTGAATAATAACTGGCCCATGATGTCAAGGACTGCATAATTTAGTGGCCTTTCTGAAGATGACTGTAGAAAACATGGGCACCAAAGAGGGTGACGTTTGGGGCCTGAACCTCCTGAGTCACTATTTCCCCACGAGATTGGAACACGTTGGTTCATTCCACTGTCTTCATGGTGATATCATCCTCAGCTTCCTCATTCTCTTTGACAAAGATGTTTGTAGCAATGGGGTAAGTGGGGGAATGAGGGAAGCAAGGCTGTGTGTGTGTGGGCACGTGTGTAATTGCAAAGCATGAGCATGTTGCATTTACATGAAAGTGTAGGAGAACATGAGCATGCACATACGTGAGAGTCTGGATTGAGAGGGTGAATAAGAGATGGAAGAACTAATGGGATTCCATCATCTGGGAAACCAGAGTCGGGGGATAAATAGCTCTTTAATATGTCCTCTTATCCCCCTTTGTATCTCAGAAAATGCCGGGAATTGGTTCACAAGTTACTGAAGATATTCTTGTAGATATTCTTGCTTCTCTCTCTATAGTCCTCACACCATCATGTGGGATTCCTCTGAGCCAGGGAGATCCTTTGTCTCATTGTGCATGTTCCCTCAGGGACTAGCCAAATGCTTAATTGCCCAGTGAATGTTGGCTGGATGAATGAATGTGTGACTGCAAGACCACAGGAATGATTAAGTAAGTGTCATGAGAAGATGGCCCAGGGGTGATTTCAGACACTTCATCTGAAGTTCCCCTTATCTGAAAGTCACACTCCTGTAGGCTGGTCTCTCCATCCATCTCCTTGATTTGTTTTTCTGGGAACTTAAACTCAATATATTCTAGAAAATTATTCCCCACCAAACACTGGAACTTTATTTTAGCCACAGTTCAGGAAAAAGCCTTACCAAGTTTCTTGATTTCTCTCTCACATCTGTTCATCTAATAGATTTATTAATCCAGATTTTTCCTGCACTGCAGCCCTTTCAACCTTCTTGTCAATACTGGAATGGTCTGGTTCTGGCCCAGTCTCCACTCTCAAAAGAGTAAGTGTGGAGATAAGGATTTATTAAACTATAATTTTTCAAAAAGTTAAAAGCATGATTTTCATACAAATATATAGCGGGCATATATCAAACATTTGTTGCACTCTCTTTAAGAGTGAAAATAGCTTCTGGGAGCTTATGGGAGGTTAGCAAGAAATTCCCAAAGAATAGGAGTGTCAACTCAAATAAACGACAGAGGCAAAAATCTCAATCAATGGAGGTTTATTAAGCCAAGATTTTGAGGACGCATCCAGAAAAAACATGAATTGCACACAAGCTGTGACTATTTCTCCTAAGGGGATGTTAGAACCTTCAGCATTTTAAAGGCATACAGAATGAAGGAAAAAGGCAGGAAAAGGCGGAGGGAGGGGAAGGATTAGATGAGGGGAGGGGGGAAGGTGATGTAGTGGTGACATGCTTATGAGACCCAAGAAATCTACATTTACATAAAATAAGGGAACAAAGGAAGCATCGGTTATGTAGATGTCCATGAATAGGTGGAACAATGATTCTGTTTTGTCTCCAGTTCTATTACCTGTAAGATAAACTTGTAACTCATTATTAGTGTGAAATCTAACAGGCTTTAGTTTTAGGTGCTAGACATAGGTAATAATCTGCATGTCCTTGCTTATGGGAGGTTAGCAAGAAATTTCCTTAATGTGGGGCCTGTTTTTTCACAGGAGCCTGAGGGTTTTACCTTCTCTTTTGCCTAAGGAGTTGAGGGAGTGGCCCAGAGACTTTGATTTACTTTTTACAGGAGAGACCAAAGTATATACAGTCAGAGAAAAAAAAAAAAAAAAAGCATGCTGAAATGAGACTGCAAATTTAGATACAAAACTAGTTAAAGTCTTAAAAGGAAATGAAATCTTTGGGTTATATTTTCTATAGGACACAAATTATTTGCAACTTACAAATCTTCTACAAGTTAAATCTAGCTTTACACAGTCTGGTCCTTAATAGATAGTAAATATAATAACATTGTTGACATGTCATAGTTGAATTGGCAGCAATTTGTTTTCTTTCCTTATGTTGCATGAAATAATGGAGCACCTTACAATTGGTGGCCTCACAGAATCCATGGAATACTGTAGTTAGGAATTGGGTATGTAGATAGAAAATGTAAATGAAATGATTGATGATAGACTGAAATTGGCATTGCTTTAGCATATTGTAACAGAGTAGTTGTCCCTCCTCCCATAGACATGGATGGGAAATATTGAGAGTGGAGAATATGTAACAGGGGAATGCCCTAGAAAACTTCCCCCACTCTTTTGGGAATTGTGGCCTGGCCTGCATCCCTGAAGCAGGTTAAGTCTTTTGTTAAAACTCCCAGGTAGTGCAAGCCCCCCAGGTGGGCGGCTGGCAGAGTTCATAGGCTTTGTTTTGGGCAGAGATGGGATGATTAGAATAGTTAACCACAGTAATTGCCTGAAGCCAAGAACCCTCCCTTTAAAAGCACTACATTTCTGCCTATGTTCAGGAAATTGGGATTTTGAGATGAGAAGGTCTACTATGTTTCCTCCTTTGTCAGCACAGTAAACTCTCTTTCCTTCCTCCCCAAACCACTTGTCCTCCTCATTCTTCTGATTCGGCCTCGTGGACAAGTGGCCGAGCTTTCGGTAACAATATGTTGTATTGTTAGGAATGTCACTCCCAACACTTTTAACTTGGGGTAATATGTTTCTTCACAGATACTAATGTGTTTTATAAACTACTTGTCAGCACATGGTAAATAGGTTTAAAGAGCAAAATTATTCCTGTCTTGGGTTTATTTCATCTGACTTATTTTTCAATTCACTTTGAAGCTCAGATACCTTGTCCCAAACCCCCAGCAATGCCAATACCTTTGAAGTGCCGTCCACAGTGCCATCCCAGCGCCCAGCCGTGTCCACTCCAGATCTTCCTGTGTGACTGCAGCACTGGGCCACCACAGACCCCCAGCGCTCCAGCAACTGAGCACTGGTCAGCAGTCTGCTCTTTGCTGTACTCAGTACCCCTCCAAGGAACCAAAGTGCGAAGACCAAGGCCTCCCAGCCACACGCACCTTCTCCCTCTCTCCAGTCCTCCTGGCAGCACAGCCTCGTTGGAACTCAGGGGTTACCAGGTAGAAATTTCTGTTTCCCTGGTATTTTCTAAAGGTCTTCTAGAAATTTGCGTTTACCCCAAGTGAGAATAAAACCCTCATTTCATATTCCCAATGTGTCCTGATCACTGTCAGCCCCTCTTCTATCTCTAGGACCATATTTCTAAGGACTTCCATGTGGCCTTTCAGTCCCTGCGATGGTTAATTTTATGTGTCAATTTGGCTAGTTTGTGGTACCCAGTTGTTTGGCCAAACACCAATCTAGATGTTGCTGTGTAGGCATTTTTTAATATGTGATTGACATTAAATCAGTAGACTTTTTGAGTAAAGCAATTTATCTTCCCTAATGTGGTGGGCCTCATCCAATCAGGTGAAGCTCTTAAGAGTAAAGACTGAGGTTTCCCAAAGAAGAAGAAATTATCCTCAAGACTGCAATACAGAAACATTGTCTGTATTTTCAAACGACTTCCCTGCAAGAATTTAGACTCAAGACTGTGACATCAATTCTTACCTGGATTTCCAGCCTATAGGCCTACCCCACAGATTTTGGACTTGCCAGCCACCACAACTGCATAAGCTGATTCCTTAAAATAAATCTCTCTCTCTCTCTGTTTCTGTGTGTGTGTGTGTTCTGTTTCTCTGGAAAACCCTGACTGATACATTTCCCCTTTCTTCCCTGTCTTCCCCTGAGGCACACGCTGAGTGGAGTTGTGCTTTTGGGTCAAGCACTCATATATATATATGTGTGTGTGTGTGTGTGTATACATGTATACACACACACACGTATATATACACATATATGTATACAAATGATAAAAATAAAATAAAATTATGTAATAACTGTGTTTATTGACCACCTATTTTCTTCTAGGTATTGTCCTAAATGCTATACACATATTATCTCATTCAATCTTCATAAAAATCCTGTGATGTAGGTACTTTCATATCCCTGATGTGCTAGTGAGAAAACCAAGATTCCTAAAGTAAAGCAAATTGGGAATAAAGCTCAATTTAACCAAATATACACATGTACTCGCACATGCACATATTCTCAATTACTTCATAATATCAACATGTTTCTCAATCTAAATGAGAACAAATTTACACACAGATTAGATGCACGAGCATATATATAATCAATCTGCAGTGGCGTTATAAGGAAAATGAAAGGCCACTAAACTCTCTTTGGATGTGACCATCACAGCTCCCACAGTGTCAGATCATGTCTGGCCCAGATTGTCAATTCTTTGTTTGGTAGGGCAGATTTTCTAGATCATTTATAAACTATGCTTTGTAAATCCCTCTCTCATACCAAGTCTCTGACAACCTCATTGTCCGCTTAGCCTCTCCTTTATGCAACATCTGTGCACTTAATTCTCAATCAAGACAAAGATAGAACCAATCCTTCCTCGTGACTCAGGAAGCACTATTTATAGGCTATCGTGGGATAAAACTATCTTAATTAGATATAATCACTACACACACACACACACACACACACACACACACACACACACCCCAATGGCCTCACTGTCTATGCGCATTTATAGCCAATATTTGTATCTTTTTTCTTCACTGGAATAAGAAGATGTTTTAGATGAGTAGGTCAGCACTAATGGAACATTATAATGCAACCGTTGCAGATCCGTGCCTTGAAATATCCTTAACCAAGGGACTACTCCCAAAGATTCCATGCTAAGCAAATTAGATAAAGATTAAGCAATTCTTATGAGAGCAAATGAAAGAGGGGTAGGCTAGGGTGACTAAAAAGAGCAAAGCATCTCCAAAAGGAAAAAATCCAAGGATTTTCTTGGATTGTCTCCCATTAATAAGGTCAAGAATCAGAGTTCATTAAATCACTCTGACATTCATTCAGCAAGTATTTATTGACTATGTGGCCAATTCTGGCGGCACAACATGATATAAAAGAAATATAATTTTTGCCCATATTAACTATATTCCAATGGAAAGACAGAAATTTGACAAATAAAAGAAAATGTATAATTACTGATTACAGTTGATTTCTTACAGCAGTTGAATTTTTCAACTTTATAATGATGCAGAAGCAATACACATTCAGTAGAAACTGTATTTTGAATTTTGAATTTTAAAATTTTGATCTTTTCCTGGGCTAGCGATATGCCAAATGATACTCTCTCAAGATGCTAGGCAGCAGCAGCAAGCCACAGGTCCCAGCCAGCTGCAATCACGAGGGTAAACAACTGATACTCCACAGTGTACTGTGTTGCCAGATGATTTTGCCCAACTGCAGGGTAACATTAAGTGTTCTGAGCATGTTTAAGGTAGATTAGGCTAAGATATGTTGTTCAGTAGTTTAGGTGTATTAAATGCATTTGGGGCTCATGATATTTTCAATTTACCATGGGTTTATCTGGACAGAACCCCATCATAAGTAAAGGAGGCATCTACAAAGGCATTCAGGTGAATGGGGCCCATTCCACTGGAGGCCTTCAAATGTTGCTAGGAATTCCCACACTGAGACCTAACCATATTCCTCAGGCCCTCACTTACTGACAGTTTTAGATGTCCCAAAGATGGGTACTAAGATCACTTAATAGCTCGCTCAGAGGTGTCTACAAGCTGGAGGAGCAGGGCCTGGGAGACATCCCCACCCCAAGGTTGTAGAGTGGGAAGGACAAGGAAGAGCCATACAGGCATCCTCTCCTGATCACTGTACACCTGGAAGTGGGCTTCTGTTTTAATGTGCGGATGCCAAGAGGGCTTAATTCAATTC
>NW_012151840.1:4788499-4790471 GCF_000956105.1 Propithecus coquereli
ATCTCATGGTAATACTGAGTATCACCATTTTCCCCGTGTGCATCTGGCATCCTCTCTAAGCATCTACAAATGTGTCTATGACATATGAATGCCTGGGATAAGCCCTCCCCAGCCACCTGTCTCAGTTGCCAGAGGCCAGACATTGACAAGAATTTAGACTGGCTAATCGCTCCAATTCCCAAGGACTCCAATTCCCAGGCTGGATCCTTCCAGACCCAAGACAAAATCTCTACTTCTATTCCCCTCCTCCTCCTTCCTCCCTTTCCTTTCCCCCTCACCTATTCAGCTGCAATCTACCCCGGTTCCAAAAGACCCACTCACCCTGGTCAGACCCAGATGTGGACTGAGCAGTCCCTGAGGTGTCCAGGCAGATGAAGAGCAGGGGCCTGATGTGCATTTTATAGGCACCTGCCTGACTAGGCTCCAGGTGAGTCACGGCTCTGGGCGGAGAAGGAAGTGGCTCCTCCCACACTAGGGCACCTGCAGGGTATTACAGGCATTTCCCCTGCTGCCTCTTCAACCCATCCTTTCCAGGGAGATACAGTTATTTTTCTGAAGCTGCAGACCTAAACCTCACCAAATTATATTCTTTCCTAAGCTGGGACTCCATGAAGCAGCATGAGAATTCCTGGCCCTTGAGCTAAGAATTTAGTTTCTCAAGACACTGTGGTCCTGTTACTTCTTGGAAATAAATAAATAATTTTCCTCTCTTCCCAATTCAGCCCATGATCCAACTCCCCTTGGTCCTTAAGAAATGCCCCTTTAAACCCATGGGCCAGCTCCCATCTTTGAGACTGGGCAGCTTTCAGGCTGGTCCTGGTTCCTTTCTCTCTCTCTCTGTCTCTCTCTCTCTCTCTGTCTCTCTCTCTCCCCTCGCTGTCACATACATACTTAAAAAAAAAAAAACTAACTTTTTAAAGTTCTTCAGAATAAGGGATCTAGTACATTCACTGAATGCTGATGTTCTGTGTGTCTATCAAAGGCTTTCTACAAGAATTGGATAATTACAGTCTTTTATACTCTTTCCCTTTACAAAATCTTCCCAATTTTAAGAAACAATAAGTTTTGCTCCTTGATCTTACTTAAACATTTGACATTGCAGTGCCTCTCTGCTAACAAGTACTAGCGGATAACAAAATAAATAAACTAAAAAGGAAAATTCAGATTTAGGATTTCTTAAAATATCAGGTATAATTGTTTTTTAAATGTATAGACCTATTTTTATTTAATAAGTCATATTTTCTGCCAGTAAAATTGTTACTAGTTCATAATATGGAAGAAGTGTATCACTGTTTCAGGATATTCAATTTGTCCACCTGTCCTACCACGTAAACTCGTTAGAGAATTTATCAGTCTGTGTCCATTCAGGAAAACAGAAAGCATTATTTATTTTGACAGAAATAATAAGGAATGAGTTAAACAGGTATTGGAGGATCAAAAAGGCAAATGGGGGATCCTGTGGTAACACAGAGCAGCTATTACCCCACCTGAGGCTGGGGAACAAGGGGACGGGGGTGGGCTCTTGAGAGCTAGGAATTTAGGGGAGAGTTCCTGCAGAGCTGGAACCCAGACCTCTAAGGCAGGGCACTGGCTAGCGGTGCTGTTGTTCCTGAGGGAACGAGAAGAGGACAGCTCTGGGAGTATGGAAAAAACTGGGAACAGGAACCACCTACTCCTGCCAGACTGGGGGAAAAAAAACTAAGGTGATGTTTACACCTGTCTTCCTTCTCCAGACTTGTATATCCCTCTGGCGCCCCCTGTTGACAGTCGCCTAACAGGACTATACCCGCAAAGCAGAAGGTGGTTTGCAAAGCTCAAGAGTCACCAAATATAGAAAGGTAGGTTTGGAGCTGAAAGACAAGAATGTAACCAACAGAGAACTGCTGAGATAGATGAGTAAGATGGAGAACAGTGTTTCTGGCAGGGATGCTGGCATGATTTCATGTTTTAAAAGTACAGCATGGGCCGGGCG
>NW_012151840.1:4791421-4798255 GCF_000956105.1 Propithecus coquereli
GATATCAGTGCTCTGTTAGGATTCTTAAACTACAAAGAGCATGCTGCAAGGGAAATTTTGGCAGTTGACATACGTGTCCTGCCCAGAAACCCTCTTGCCCCTTTACACCGCTTTAGTGCACAGTGCCCACCCCACCTCCCACTTTTTGGTGTTTTCTCGCATTCAACAGCCAGCACCTGCAGCTCTTCATCAGTGCCCGGGCTGTCCTTGGGCTGACGGAGACACTTGGCCCACACATGCAGAGAGCTGGAAGTGCCAGGGAATGTCCAGGTTTGCTGGCTCCAAATTCCCTTAGTTTTCTCCCATCTGAGAATGTCTTTATTTCACCTTCATTCCTTAAAGACATAAAACTCTTTGCTGGATATAGGTATCTGGTTGACCACTGTTGTCATTGTTGTTATTATTGTTTTCTTTAAGTACTTTAAAAATGATGTGTTTTTTTCTGCTGACCCCTGTGGTTTCTGAAATCAGCAATAATCTGAATCTTTGTTCTTCTTTCAGTAACGCATCATTTTTCACTGGCTGCTTTCAAGATTACTCCTGTGTCTGTAGTTTTCAGCTGATGTTAGTAGGTTTCTTTGAGCTTATCTTGTTTTGGGCTCACTCTAATTCTTGAATCTGTATGTTTACGTCTTTCTCTAAACTTGAGAAGTTTCAACCATTATTTTTTCACACATTTGTTTCAGTCCCACATTAATTCTTCTCTTTTTCTGGAACTCCAGTGACATACATGGCAGATCTTCTGTTATTGACTCACAGGTCCCTGATGCGGTCAATTTTCTTTTAGTTTTTATTCTTTTTTTCAAATTGGATCGTTTCTCTTGATCTGTTTTCAAGTTTACTGACTCTTTTCTTTGTCATCTCCATTCTGCTATTGGATTTATCCAATAGCTTTTTTAAAAATTTCAATTTTTGCATTTTTCAGCTCTAAAATTTTCATTTGGTACTTATTTATATCTTTTCTTGCTGCATATTTTTATTTTAACAATGTTTCTATATTATTCATGATTTCTCATTTAAACATTTTTATAATAACTGCTTTAAAGTCTTTTTCAGATAATTCCAACTGTTGTGTCGTCCAGATATTGCTCTCCGTTGATTGCTGTGTGAGTTGATATTTTCATGGTTCTTCTCATGCCAACTAATCGCGGTTGGATGCTGAGCATTTTTTACATTTTAAAACAAGACTCTGGGTCTTATTTAAATCCTATGGGAAATGTTGATGTTTTTGTTTTAACAGGCAATCAACCTGATTAGGCTCATTTTACAAGTTCCAACACACTTGCTATGCGATGCGGTTCCAATGTCAGTTAAGTGTTGAAAGTCTTTGTAGTCTTCTCATATCTGTTTAAAATGAGTGCCAAGCATGGTCAACCTATTGCCTGGGAAGTAAAATCTCTGTTAAGTAAGTTCTCGTATGTTTTTGTTTGCTACTTAGGACCAGATCTTTGCATGTGTGTCCTGGCAGTGAACTCTGGAATTCATAGACAATTTTGTGGGATCATTTTCCTGAGCTTCTATCTCTCCCTCTGTAATCTCCTCAGCACTTTCAGGTTCTGTGGGGCTCACCTTCATGCTTCTTCCTGCCAGAAATTGAGCCTCTTGCTACCCTGCTCTGCCGCACACTTATAGCATTATGCCCATGTCTGGGCCCAAGGGGTGAGAGGACAGAGAGGAAAAAGCAATGGGAGTTGGTCCCACCCTTTTGGGATCACAGCTCCAGCAAATGGAGAAAAATTGTTCCTCTTCTCACAGTTTTGACTCCGGCCAGCCTCCTCACCGGCTACTGTCACTGCCACCATGGAATTGCCTGAGATGCGGGGTATGAAAGGACAAAGAGATTGAAACGGGGGACTTCCACCCTCTCTCTAAACATTAGGACTTCTCCTTTTGCTGCTTAAGCCAGAACTGCTGTCTTCTCCTAAAGTGCTCCATATGCCCCAGAGTGCTTATTTTCAGGCTTCCAGCGGCATTAAGTTCAGGCCAAGAAATACCAGAGGAGAAAAAAGTAAGCTCACCACCTTTTCAGTTCTACTTTGATCCTTGTGCCCTCCGCCTATCTGCCAGCTGCTATTTCAGAATTCTCAAATAGCTAGCTCTACGCAGTTTCTCCAGGTTTTATGGTTGCATTGAGTGGGAGAAGAAGACTTTTACTCCACTTCACATGGAATAAGAGTCTCTGAATTACAGTTTCAAGTATTATCTCTCATGCATTGTCTTTCTTTCCTTCTTCAGGCATACAAATTATATGTGTGTTAGATTTCCATTGTCTCTCTTCTGAGTTTATCACTTTTTGTCTGATTCTTTTGGGTTTTTTTTGTTGTTGTTGTTGTTCTTTTTATATTTTCTATCTTCTCTATCCCTTACTATATTTTTAGTTATACTTATGATTCCTTGAGTATCTTATAGATGATTTTATCTTTTTCTTTAATTCCTTTCTGTGCCAGTGTGTTTATAATACGTTTAAAAAAAAACAGTCCTGATCAGGAGTAGAAATGTTGATGAGTTAAGAATCTATTTCATACACTATCAAATAAACTTCATCTTATATATTCATTTAAATAAACTGATGAATCATTTCTAATACCTCTGATCTTAACGGAATCTTTTTAAATGCTTGTGATCTTCGTGTATTTTGTCAATTAGGCCTCTAAGTTCATATTCCATTGGGGAATATTAGACATTCTGACTAGAAATAATTATAAAGGAAAGGTTCCTGAGTCTGTGCCAAGCCCCCAGTGAGGCCAAGGACTGGATGGTGCACAACGAGCCCTGCTCTGCAAACCTACTCATCAGGGGAGGACTTCACCCTCAGTACTTCCTCGCCCCTACCCAGGCAGAAAATATCACTTGCTTTTTAGATTACACCCCTACCCAGGCAGAAAATATCACTTGCTTTTTAGATTACAATCCACCACCCCCTGGGGAGCTGGAGAAGGAGGAGTGAGATGTGAAAACTCAGAGCCAGTTAATTCCCACCCATTTTCTGAGTTCCTCTGGGAACAGGATTTCTTTGTGTTGCCCTGGCTCTACTCCTGAGGGGATTTGGTAGCTCTCTGGCCACCATAGCCTGGGGTCTGAAAAGGGTTGAAATGGAAATTTGGCAAGTTTTCTTATTCTTAAAATAAGGAGTCCCAATTCTAAAATAGGCCCCCAAAACAAAACAAAAACAAAACAAAATAAAAACCCAACCCTGGCAAGATTAATCTAGGTTGTTTGATTTTTTTTAAAAGAGAAAATATAATTAAATAATATTATGAATTTTAAAAAGTTATGTATCTTCATACTGACAATAAAGCAGAGAATAAAAATATAAAAATAAAAGATTATCAATAACTATATACTTCCAAAGTATATGGTTATTGAAAACTTAGATAAAATGGGAAACATACATTAAAGTGTATTATCTACTGAAATAAGCTTAAGAAAAAACAAAAAGCATTAGTTGTCTTGTAAATAATAAAGAAACTAAAGTACTGCTTTAAAACATTCCCAAAAAAAACACTGGCCTAAATAGTTTTATAGTCAATAGTATGAAACTTACAAGGAGTAGATAATTTCAAATTTGTTTAAGGATAGTGGGCATAAAAATTCAAACAATCATTTAAAAATAGATTAGCATTCTATTATAAATTTAAATTTTAACTACTATTTACATCAAGATTAAACAATTCTGCTCTTAAGAGACATGTACAAGAATACTTAGAATAAAGAAAACATATGAAAACCACAAACTGCCAATTTGTAGGGGATAAGATATATAAACTATGGTGTGCACACACAATGTGATTCAGCTGTCAAAATGAACTACAGTGAAATGCAATAATGTGTAAAAATCTTGGAAGTATAACATTTAGTATAAAAAGAATATGTATAGCATGTTATCTTTTAATAACTTTAAAACAATATATTTTAATGAAATGTGTGAATGTGTTAAAACAATTTAAACAGGAAAGGAAAAATAATTATTTTATCTATTAAATAAAATATATGATGAAAGGATAGATTTAGATGTACAATACATAAATATATAAAGAGGGCCCTATGGAATGAAAACGAGAGGGTGTCGTGAACCAAGGATTATGATTAATTCAATCGTATGCACTAGAGCTCTATTGAAACACCATAGGGAAAAAAAGGAAATAGGATCATGTACTGATAATGCTTTAGCAACAGTTAACTTGAAAGAATAGAAGGCACTCTTTCCCCTGACTGTAAAATCTGTAATGCAAAGAAATGTGAGGTTCCTATTCTTTCAACATCCTGTGGGATTTTTCCGATTGTCCATGAATCCAGAAAGCAGGGAGGGAGGACAGGAGAGCCTGTGCACAGACCCACGAGCATGAGGACACTGTGGTGAGCAGTGCTCGGGGCACAGAGAACCATGGTTACTATAAACATCTCTTCACAGAGAATGAGGAAACTCAGGATGACAACACCGAAGACAAAGCCGGACTACTCAAAGTATCCCATAGATCTCATTGCAAACTAGTGATGCAAGAGGTGAGATTCAGAGCCATCTTCTTTGGATCTCATGGGCTTTTCTTGTGCAAAGAATATCTTCAGAGATTCCAGTGGACTGTGAACTTTTCAAGGTCAGAGGTTGTGTCTGATTCACCTCCAAATCCCAAATTCCTGACAGATATCCACAGACCCCATCCAACGTGCTAAAGGAATGAATGTCCGTTTAACCAAATACTTTGTTCATGTGTTGATTTATTTCACCACCCTTGACCTGAAAGCTCTTGGAGGTTAGGAACCTTGTCCAAAAATAGATAATAAATAAATGGAGAATGGGGCACCTCTGGGTCAAAAGAGACCTGGAGGTCATCCGCTCTCCTCTTTATGTGGGTACCTCAGTGAGGGGGAAGTCTCCTCCATTTGTTCACAGCTCTGCCCCTGTCCCTAGCACAATGAGTGGTACATAGTGTGCTCTCAACAAATGAAAAAACAAATCTATTTCCCAAACTCTTCCCTGCTTGCTCAATGTCAAGCTGAATTCAATCCAACAGTCAACATCATCCCTGTTCCTCATCCCCAGCAGTAACTGAGCTCCCAGCTCAGAAGCTCCCCAGCATGGAAACCTTTTCCCAGGGCTCTGGTTATAGTTTAGGGAAAAGCCCCTTGAGAGCTGGAACATAAATGCCTATCTCTAGACCCCCACATTAGGCCTAAATACTGCTCATTTTTTTAACACGCATTATTAAGCATCTTCTATGTGCCAAACATATGCTAAATCTTGTCACGTCTTAGTTAATGTTCAAATCAATGAATAAAATTATAATTTTAAAAAAGAATGCTGATGCCCAGGAAACATGAGTGATATTTCAAAGGTCATGTAATTAGGACTAGAATTTACACAGAGATCTGAGCCCTACAGATTGCCTACATCTTGCCTCGTCAAGAGTTCATTGTTTTGACTAAATAATTTCAGTCATCGTTATCTTTACAACTAAAGGAAATTAACACAACACAACTGCTTAGAGGACATCCAAGGGAGGAGCAGGGACCCAGCGTCCACCCTGAAGGACAAGTCTCAGGAAGATGGCTGGATGGAGAGGATTCTTCCCAATCCAAAACTCCAGAGCAGCCAACCTGGGGATGCCTGGCTGGGAAACAGAATGGACAGTTTCCACAATGATAAAAAATAAATACAAAATAAAATAGCCTGTGGCTTTGACCTGAGAATACCCAGAGTGAAAACGGCAATTTGTTCACACATTGGCTCCTTGGGCATCTCAACTTGACTCTTTAAGGCCCCAGCCAGCGGAGATTGTTATTAGCTAAAGCCTGTCTAACCCCAGCCCCGGAGAGGGTCCTGAGAGCTCCTAAGGCCTCCTTGGATTGCAGGGACAGGAGGCAGGAGAATGTCAGGAATGACCCAGCACGTGCCTGGTTGTGCAAGAGCCACCTCCTGCCCCTCCCGGAGCCAAGCCTGGGCCCTATAAAGGGCATACCCGGCTCCAGCACCTCACCTGTTCTGAGGCGGCCCTGACTGTGCTCCTGTGTGTGACCAGGGTGAGTGGAAACCTGGGGGACCACAGAGGTCTGAGCAGGACAGAGGCACGGGAGGGGGCAGGCTGGGGAAAGAGAGCTGTGTGCTTGACTTCTGCCATACTGAGCAAGGATAATACTCAGTCTGCCTTGAGTCTCTGGAAATCTTGCCTTGGGTTGGGAGAATTGCAGGTCTCACAATTTTGCCAGGGACTTCTTATTATATTTAGGGACTAAGTTCTTTATTTAGGTGTGAACACTGTCTAAGCTCATGGAGATCAGAAAATACTGGCTGTCTACTGAAGGATAAAATAGAAGCTTCTTATTTTATCTGATTTTTCAATCACTTGTTTTTATTCAGCAGGAAAGATTTAAGTTGTTTCATTTCACTTACTGATATGTGTGTGGGTATGTATATCTATCTATCTACAGATATACGCACACACTAAATACTATTCACCATCACCATATGATTTAATTTTAACATCAGATTGCCATCCTTGGTTTTATACAGCTAAAGTGTTTGATTATTGCAACTTTCAGGTTGAAAAAGTCCTACGAAGATGTCCTGCCAGCAAAACCAGCAGCAGTGCCAGCCCCCTCCCAAGTGCCCCCCAAAATGCACACCCAAGTGCCCTCCAAAGTGCCCGCCCCAGTGCCCAGCTCCATGTCCCCCTCCAGTCTCTTCCTGCTGTGGCTCCAGCTCTGGGGGCTGCTGTGGCTCCAGCTCTGGGGGCTGCTGCGGCTCCAGCTCTGGGGGCTGCTGCGGCTCCAGCTCTGGGAGTGGCGGCTGCTGCCTGAGCCACCACAGGCCCCGTCTCTTCCACCGGCGCCGGCACC
>NW_012151840.1:4806400-4819671 GCF_000956105.1 Propithecus coquereli
GTGTCTGTGGGGAGGTTATAGGTTCAGTTTAGAGCAAGACCCTGACAAGATTGTACTCTCCTAAGCAAGTCATCCTGTCCCTTCTGGATGAGGGTGATGGCTCACAGTTGACATCTCTACCTGTGTTCTTCCACTCTAATTCCTCCCAATCATGCTTGGGACTCCTTGTCTTTGCTGCTTTTTGTAATCATTGCCACTGAGATAGATAATGGTATGTCACTGTTAATTTAATTTGAAATTCTCATAGTAGTAATTTTGAGTTTATGTTTATGTATTTATTGGCCACATTTTTTTGCTTTTCTGTAATATTCATATCCTCTACCTTATTTTTCAGCATATTGCCTGCTTTTTTTCCTTTTCCATTTTAACTGATTACCCCCTGCATTTATCAGGAGTCTCCAAAGAAACAGAAAGAACAGGAGATATAGATCTAGATATAGATACAGATAGATATAGATACAGAGATAGGGATTTATTGTAAGAAATTAGAAACTGGCTCACATGATTATGAAGGCTGAGAAATCCCGAGAGCTGTAGCTGGCAAGTGGGAGACCTGGAAGAGCGGATGGTGTGGGTCCAGTCTGAGGCGAGAGAAGACCAATGTCCCAGCTCAAAGCAGTCAGGCAGAAATGTTAGGGTGGAGAGCTAGTGTACGTGGATTTTGAGAAAGATTTCTCCAGGCAAAGTTGAGGATAGAAAGAAAGACAAGTTTATTTTACTTTTTCCAGATGAAAAAAGGGCCTACACGGTAGTGTTGGCAGAGAGAATCAGGTACCCAGGCTTTTTATTTAGAAGTTGTAAAGGGGGTGAGGAAGATTTATGACTATAGCCAAATTAACAGTGTACTATGAACGCTGCATCTACTCCTCTTCTTAGTGGCAGGCCAATAATGGAAGCTGATAACAGAAACTAACAGATGTGGCAGACAGGTTTATCATGGATGATTGTGATCTTGTCACTGGTTCTCCCCTTGGGGCAGAAACCAAGGCCTGTAGGTGGCACCCCCCATTGTCCTGTCCATCTGGGCTGCCAAAAAGTCTGGACTGAGAAGCTGAGTCAATGTCCGGCTTCCATTTGGACTCATTCAACTGACATGCCTCCCACAGGAGGCCGTAGCTGATAGCCACCACCCTCCTTGCTTGCTGGGGCCAAGAACAGGTGAGAATAAATTGTCACAACACCCAAGATCCAACCACAGTGTCCTCTTCATTCCTCCCCTTCCCCAGCTTAACCCCCAGCCTTCACAGGGCTGATGACTCAGGAAAACATGGGAAAAGAAGGCTCAGGTGCCAAAAGGGAGATAAAGACAGTTCTTCTTAGAGCCAAGCTGAGAAGAATCCACATGGAGAAAATTCTAGACTCAGATTGGACTGAGATCCTGTTAACAGAGTGGGTCTGCATGTGACACCACCATCTGCTCCCCTCTTTCCCACCGCACCAGCCATGGGCTGGTCTTTGTTTATCTCTTTAACTAGAAAAACAACTGGGTGGCCTTCTGCCTAGCGGTTTAATACAACAAATAATTCCTTCATACTGCAAGAGTAACCATTTAGGACTCCTTTCAATCAACTTTAAAATTGTAAAACCTGAAAAAAAAATTATAATAGCCTTGCTGAGTTCTAAAAAATAAATAAGTAAACAAAATTGTGAAAATAATTTGTGCTCAAAATAAAACAGCTGGTAATTATGGGAACATAGAATGGATTAGCAGATCCCACATATCACATCACTCGGATAATACCATTGACATCCCCACTCATTGGTGCTAGAGCTCATCTTTCATCCTGCTGCCTCCAGGCACATGCTCACACTCTCCCTGGACCTTGAAAACCCTTCTCCCCTTTCATTTTAATGTGTAACTGTTTCCAATTAGTCTGAGCTCCTTGAGGACAGAAATCAAGACTCATTTAATTGTCTCTGTCACCCTGCTCTAGCACAGACCTAAGCACAGAGCCAAGGAAAAGGCATGCAATTTGGTTAGTTGGTTGCCCTGGGTCCCTTCAGAAACCTCTCTCCAGTAGCATATAGTTGACCAATATCCATGCGACATACACTAGTTGTTAGTGCTTTGCTATTGGGACAAAAGAATATAAAGGAGACACAGGGGACATGAATATTTCCATGGTTAAGATCACCAACAACACACTAACTCCACAACCACATCATCAGATGACACCCATAAGGGTCAAAAAATGACACGGATATTTTTACCAATATCATCTTTGTCACCTTAAATATCATCAACATAAGGAGACATCTGCTTTAAATAGTATTAATAAATATACTTCTAAAATTCTCTTTTGAATTCACAACAAAATTTCATCCATTTGTTCATTAACCAGTTTTTATTGAGTTCCAATTTATGCCAGAAACTATCAGGTGATGTCTTAGTACATTTTCTGCTGCTATAATAAAATACCAAAGACTGGGTAATTCATAAACAATAGAAGTGTATTTGGCTGGAACAGGATATGCCCTGTCAGATCCTCGACTCTATTCTTGGCTTGATGCCTCCACAGCTTTGCCCAAGTATGGGGCAAAAAGGCAGCTCTTCAACATGGTCGAGGGAGCATGTGCAGCTCTGAGGCCCAAGTCCCTGCTGAGCCTTGAGTCTCATCTGGGGAAAATGGACATACAGAAGCCAGAAGAAAAGCAGACCATTGTAGTGGGACAGGAGTACTTAGCTGCCAGAAGCCCAGATATGGGGCAAGAGCATGAGGAATGTGCCATAAGAATTCCTGCCATTAGCCAAAACCCTTGGCCTCTGTGACTCTCCTTCTTCAAACCTTGATTTTCTGTTCCCAGATATGGTCCCTGTCCTCTCAGAGCTGTGAGTTTAATTCAGCAAAGATGAACTAAACACATTCTATAATATAAGGTCAATCCTTAGTCCTTCATTGCTTAGGAATTCAAAATGGTAACATATGATCCCTGCCCCCAAGTTTTTCATAGCTCAGTGGACTTTTTGAAAACCATCTTACAATAACAAAAAAGAGGAAAGGAAGGAAGGAAACAAGAAAAGAAAGGTGGGAGAAAGGAAGGGAGGGAGGGAGGAAAGGGAAGGGAGGGAAGTGACATGTGCATGTGTTTGAGGATTGAGTCACTGTTTCCCAATGAGATCGTCAAGATACTGGACCATCCAGAAATGGCCTCATTGATGTCATCTATGGTTTCCTCATTCTGCTTGATAGAAGCAGTTGCAACGGAGCATCAGTATGTGTCTGCCTATGTGGTGAATGTGTATAAAGGGGTGTGCTCAGAGCAGGAGGATCAAAGTCTCTAGTACATAGTCATGTGCCCCATAGTGTAAATATGGTTCAATTCACAGTTATATCATAAACTGCGAACTACTAGGAACACTATGCTATTGATAAAATGGTCACTGCCTCCATGAATCTTTACATCATGGTTTAAAGTTTTAGATATTTTTGTACCTACCCACCACTCCCAGCTGATCACAGCCCTGGTGACAAGAGAAACATCATGTATTTTATTCACTGGTTTTGTTTGGTCTCATAAACCAGCGGTCCCCAACTTTTTGGCACCAGGGACCAGTTTCATGGAAGACAATTTTTCCACAGACTGGGGTGGAAGAGATGGTTTTGGGATGATTTAAGCACACTACATTTATTGTGAAGTCAAATCTCTCTGCTAATAATAATCTATATTTGCAGCCACTCCTCAGCACCAGCTTCACCTCCTCAGCTTCACCTCAGATCATCAGGCATTAGATTCTTATAAGGGAGCCACAACCTAGATCCCTCGCATGCACAGTTTACAGTAGGGTTCTTGCTCCTCTGAGAATCTAATGCCACCACTGATCTGACAGGAGGCGGAGCTCAGGCAGAGATGCGAGTGATGGGGAGCGGCTGTAAATACAGATGAAGCTTCTCTCAACCACCATGTACCTCCTGTTGTGTGGCCCTGTTTCTAACAGGCCATGGACTGGTACCAGTCCACAGCCTGGGGATTGGGGATCACAATCACAAACTATTAATAATTTGGTTCTTGGTGAGTGATGCGAAGGAAGGAAAGAAGGAAAGGAGAAAGGGAATGAGGGAGGAAGGGAGCATAGGAGGGCCAGAGGAAAGAAGGAAGAAAAGGACGGAGGGGAAGAGGGAGGGATGAGGAAAGGAGGAGAGGAGGAAGAAAATAATCAGAGTGCAAGTAAGAAATTTCTCTCCAGGTCTCTCTTGACTAGAAGGCCACCAGGCCCCCGCCTTATTTCTCCAAACATCCTGGAGATATATCCACCTCAGACTCCTGCTGTAATCCCAAACTCAAACCTCTCTAAAAAGAGATTTCTACCTGATTTCCTGATCTCATTCAACATAATTCCATGTCCCTACTTATTAGGAAAGTCAAAGGCATCATCCTGACTAATCCATATTCTCCATCTTGCACAGACAATGAATTGCTAAATCTTGAATATATTCCTATAAAGTCTCTCTTAATCCATTTTGTACTCTCAGCCCCACTGCCAGCAACTGATCTCTCCTCTTCCCATGCTCTTTCAAATAGGTTAAAGGAGAGGGTGGAACCAGATGTGTCCTAGGAAGGGACAGACACACTGAGACCTAGAGCCCCAGAGTCTCTAACCCAATGACTGGTTCCTTGGAGATCCCCGGCTTCTCAGTGGGACTCAGCCTGAGGAAAGGATGTGCCTTGGGAAAGCTTCATCTCATCCACTGGCAGAAAGGGGCCACCTGGGAGCTCCAACAGGGCCACCCTCAGAGGGACCAGCAAGGACAGAATGCTAGGAATAGGTCTCACCCATCCTGCAAGTGTAAGAGGCTCCACCTGCTTCTCCAAGAGCCATATCACACCCCAGCCCTGGGTTCACCCTGGAAAAGGGCCCTCATCACAAGTTCCTCCTCTGGTCTGACTCCACAAGGAGGAGTTCTTGTCTGAAACCAGGGAAGCTTCTCTGCAGCAGGACTCACAAGTCTAAGAAGAAAAGATAGGAGTGAAGAACAAAGAAAAGAGAATGGAGAATAGAGAGAAGTCCTGACAGAGAAGGAGCCAGCACTGGAATTGTATAGCTTTAAATGGCAGAGCAAAGCGACTCCTAGCCCAGCCACTGTTCAACTGCTGATGTCTGAGTTTCTACAAGTAGCTGGGAGCCCAGCCCAGACCATGTAGATATACGGATGTACATACATAACTAACTTTCTCTATTTGCCTGGAGAGAAAGGGGTCTTCTTAAAAAACTTAACCTGGGTAAAATATTTTCTTTCTGATACTTGTTTATCTCACCCATATATTGTCTACATTAATGTGATTTTAATTTCAAAATACAAAATGTTTAAATATTGTTTGGTGCATCTGAATAGATGCTGAGTAGACCCTGCCGAGATAAGCTGTCAATGAAACCATCAGCCATACCAAACGACCACCCAAGTGCCCCACCCCTAAGACACTCCCCAGGTACCTTTCAGAGTTACCATCTTTGTCCAGCTCCAGCCCACTTAGAGTCTCATCTTGCCATAGCTCCCGCTCTAGGGGAAGCTACTGCTTGAGCTGACCTGGGTCCTGCAGGTCCCACCAATGTCACCACCAGAGCTCCTACTGTCATGGCGGTGCAGTAGTCAGTGGGGGAAGTGGGGGTTTCCAGCTGCTGTCACAGATCCAGTGACTGCTGCTGACCTGGGCCTGGAAGACTCAGAAGAGCACCATTAGATGAACCAACAGTCTAAGAGACAAGTATCTTCCCCGGCCACAACCCATTCTCCTCAACTTTAGGGGGCAGGGTTGATAATAATACATGTGGAGAAGACACTGGATTCAGATAAGGATTGAATCAGCAGGAAGCCCAGGGTTCCCTGATAGCGCCTTTCCCTCAGGCCCACCCCCTCCCTCTGCCCTTCTCTCACACCCCTGTGCACCATCGAAGTGGGCGCAGTGGTGTGAATAGAGCTATGTTTTCTTTCACTTTCCTGTCTCCTCACTCACACCACCCAGTCTGGCATTTCAAAAGTGCCCATTCTCATCCTTTGTAGTTGTCTCTTTTTATTATAGAGTCCCCGAGGAAGGTAGGAGGGCGTGGGGTGGGTATTTGATGGCATAAAAGCAGTGTCACTTCTAGCCTAGCTCTGAGACTAAATCAGAGCAGAGTCTCGAGGAGCCCATCATGCCAGCAGGAGAATATTTCAAAAAACAAGCATGCCTGTCCCAGCCTTTCACCAGCTCTCCACCTGGAATTCCCATTCCCCCATTCAAAAATCTACAGAATTCTTAAAAGAATTCATATCATTGTAATTATCCAAAGTGGCAGGATGGGTGGAAGGGAAGAAGGAACTAATATCCTTTTATAGTGTATGTTGTGCCAAAAAAAAAGTATCTGATCCTACAGGCTTCCATATACTCTGATCAAAATAATGCTTTGTTTAAAATTACAATAGGATTCAAATTTATGATTATTAGAAACTTAATACTATCTTAGTTGTGATTATTTTCTTTGGAAGCATGCAGTATAATAAAGATTATTTTAAAATTCACGACAGTAGTTTTTCTTTGGAGGCTATAATACATTGTATTATATTACTAGAGATAGATCAAATGATTAATTTATCACTGATGTTATAACTAAAACTAAATGGAAAATGGCATTCAGTGCATATGAATTCACCATATACAAACCTCAAACATTTTCATAGTTATTCATTAAGTGAAGTGCTTTCAACCCCATCACCTCCATCATTATCAACATATTCAATAAAATCTTCATCAATCATCAATATAATATGTCAAATTAGATTCAGCCTCACACATTCCACAGACAGCCACAGACAGTTGTCCTTTTTTCCCATTAACTGTGATTTCTGTTGGCCCCACAGATAGAGGTCGGGTTTTGACATCATCTGCTGCTCCACCAAGTCCTACCTCGGCCCCACTCCCCTCCCACCCAGCACCCCTGCTGCATGCCAGATGCCACGAAGTTTCCTGAAGAGCTCTACCTCTCAAGCCACGGCCCCAGCTCCATTCTTTCACCCCTCATCCAAACACATCTCATTTTTGGCCCAGTAAGCTCAGCTCAGTCAACACCCCTAAGAAAGGAGCTGAGTACATCATCCCCCTGAAGGAATTTACAAAGCGGTGAGGACTGACACCAGAAAGCAGTGGCCCCATGCCTGCTGCCTTTTTGCACCCTTGCGCTGTATACTTAGCACATAGAATCTGACTTAATTGTTCAGTTGCCCATCCGGCCTTCTGAGAGGCTGTGAGTTAGTCCAGGGCAGAAACGAGTTCCATTTGTCCTCTCATTACCAGGGCCCACAGAGGACTTAGTCTGAATTCAGAGCATGTGAGCCCAATGAAGAAATAAAAGCGGCATGACAGGCAGAGGGCCTGAACGTGGATAGCTGGACCGTCATTGAGATTTCCTGCTTCCCTTTTGTCATTCCTCAAAACACGTGCCTAAGAAAATGCTGAAGCCTGCTCCTGAGGGTGTGAGGTGCTGTCACCCTCTGGTCCGCTTGGGGTGGGAATAAGTACACATACTTGGGCGGTGCATCCTAAAACCCAGCTCAGGACAAAAGTGCTGAGGTCCTGAGTTCCTCAGTCCGCAATCACCTAAGGAAGCGCCTTCTGCCTCGCAGAAAAACCAGGTGAGCGACTATCTGGGGAGAGCACCTGGGCTGCAGGGGATGAGCAAACATGTCTGTGCTTCAGCAAGAAGAGGGAAGGAGGCAGACCCGGTGGAGGTGGCAGAGAGGCCCGTGGTGGGCAGCAGGATGGGACAGGGATGGGGGAAGGGCGGGGTTGTGAGAAGGAGAGTCCGCGAGCCCTGTCGGGGGTTCACTGCGATGCAGCAACGTCAGGACGCTCAGCGCTTAGCATCCCAGAGATGCGCGTTGCCTTCTCACACACTCGCTGATTTCCACCCTTCTGATTCGCGAGCAAAGAGGTGCGGCCCTGGAGGGGCGCGTGTGCTTCGCGTGCCTGCAGGGGGCGCTGTTCGCATAGGGTCTGGAGCCGGGCCCGAGGGTGGGGCGCAGGACCCCTGGGGCCTCACCCCCAGTCTGTCCGTGCCTCCCTGGCAGGAGAGGGGGCGGAAGGAATTACAGCGTATCAAGCCGATTTAACTCTGAATCGGTTTCCATTTCCACTGCCCAGATCGTGGCTGGCCGCCGACTGCGTTTAGGGGAAAGGATCTACAATTAAACCAAAAAAAGAGGAGACACTGAACTGAAGCCTCTGTATTGACTCGTATTTTGCTTTGGTTTTATTTTGCCTAGGCTCTCTGACCTGCCGAGATGTCCTGCCAGCACAACCAGCAGCAGTGCCAGGCCCCACCCAAGTGCCCCCCACCCAAGTGCCCCCCAAAGAGCCCAGCACAGTGTCTGCCCCCAGCCTCTGGCTGTGCTCCGAGCTCTGGGGGCTGCTCTGGCCCCAGCTCCGAGGGCCGCTGCTGCCTGAGCCACCACAGGCGTCGCAGGTCCCACTGATGCCGATGCCAGAGCTCTGACTCTTATGACGGGGGCAGTGGTCAGCAGGGCGGAGGCTTTGGCTGTGGCCACGGCTCTGAAGGCTGCTGCTGACCTGAGCCATGAGATTAAGTAAAAACATATTAAAAAAAAATAAAGAAAGTTTTAAAATGACTAGAACAAGCCCTAGCCCGGTGCATCTTCTTGCTGTCCCCTCTCTTTGCTACTCAGATGTTCCTTGAAGACTTTGAGTACTTCCCCAGGGGTTTATCCTGCTGGTCTCAGTGCTTCTCGCTCCTTCTTTATGTTTCTGTGTTGTGAAAAATAAAGCTGTTCTTTCTCATTGCAAGCTTTGTCTAACACGGCCATGTCTTGACCCTCTGCGGCTGCCCAATATCCAGTGCAGGGTCCTATCTCAGAAACAGACATACTCCCCCAAAGTCACAAGACCCTTTTGGGGATTTGTGTATTAGGATGAAGGTGAGGGGGGAGGTCTTTCACAAGGTCAAAGGTGGTGCATGAGCTGGAGTAAACATAGAGCTCTGGAAAGCAAAGGGAATGAGCTGCATGGGCCAGCTCAGATCCTTCAGAGAACACCTTGGAAGCTCAGCCCCAGGTGTGGCACAGAGGGAAAGAGGACGAGGGGCTCCATCCAGACTGGAGCAGGTTCTTGGTCCTCTGGTTCCTCCAGCCCTAATGCTCTGTGGTCTTCATGACCGAGGTCAACAGCAGCCCCCAGACCTGTGGCAGCAAGCGGAGGCTCCAGAATGTTCTGTCAGTAGGGTCAGTGGGATCTGTGGGCCAGAGGTGGCTCAGGTGGCAGCCTCCCCCAGAACTGAGACCACAACAGAAAGAGACTAGCAGCAAACAACCCAAAGGCTACTTGAGGGTCAGGCAGTTAAGAAGGGGCTGACTTTCCTGGCCGGACACCTTAGCTCAGTGACCCCTGGAAGAAATAAAAAAGTAAACCATTACTATCTATATCTATCTATCTAGATAGATAAGGTAGACAGACAGATACCCCCTTGCCCCTCACCATCTTTTCTCAGAGCCTGGTCCTCTGACCCTAAGCCCACACAGTTCAGGTAACCTACAGGCAGCAGGGAAACAGAAAGGGCCCTGGGCAGGGGTGACCTGGCTCAAGGTATTTGCTGATCAACCGCAGAATTTTCTCTCTTCCTACTTCATACTCAGGAAAAAGGAGATGAGACATGGAGAGTGGTGATGACAATGGGTTCTAATCCAAGTGACAGCTCTTTAAACTCTCCAGCCCCTCAGTAGGGAAGTCAACAACTCATCAGTAGATGCTCAGATATTTTTTTGATAGGAGGGAGCCAGGAAGTCCCTATATTGCCCAAATATCTGACCCTGATCGTCAGGACTTTTGAAGGCTAGTTGTCCATAATCTTTTATGCATTCATTCACTCATTCATTCAAACAATATGAATCGAGTACACATTTCAGCAATATGTAGACACAGAGGATTCAAAAATGTATAAAATACAGTTCTCATCCTTGAGACACTAATAGTGTAGCAGACAGACTGAGGAGTAATCCAATTATGAGCTGGAATGATACTGGCTATTACGTAAGTGTATGGGAAGTCCCTGGATCTTAGTCTTTGGGTAGCAATTCCCTGTTGCCCTGACAGGAGTAAGGTGTCCAGACATTGTCACTGGTATCACTTGTGGATGGTAGGTGAGGTCTCTGGCCTGCAAAATGGCTTTTGAGAACAGGGCATGAGCAGATGCTGTCTTGTGGTGGCCCAGTTAAAGTTATTAAGAGGAACTTATGGGACCTAAGAGCCAGGAGTCACTGGGCAGGAGGTTTCCTGGCAGAAGGAGGAAATAAAGCAGCCATTTGAGGGGAAGTGGATCAGAAAGTGAAGCAAGCTAAGATAATGGGGGGAAGAATAGTGTCTGCAGGCTAAGAACATGGGCAGTGAAGTCAGACATGTTCCCCCACCACCACTTTTAAATGCCAAGATAAAGCTAAAGCTAAGAAAACAAAAAATCTAAAAAATAAACAAAAAATGAACCAGAGATGTTCGAATTAAAAGCAGAGCCAGCAATTAACAGTCTGCACCTGTGGTGACATACTTGCTGATCTAAGGACACTGCTTCAGTGTTTATTTGACTGTGCTTTTGATCTAAAAGATAGGAATGGTTCAGACACAAGGATGCTCATGTCATGTTGGCCAGAAAGCTTTAAGGGAAGGGGGAAGTCAGATTGATAATTGATGGGAGTAATATTGAAGTGATTGATAATAGTGGTGACTGAATTCATTTCACTAATGTTTCTGGGAGATATAAATTAGCTGTATAACATTTCCCCATTGCATTTTATTTTAATTTTATAAAATGAAATAATTATGTGACATGCAAATAACTTTTATGTTTTTGACATATTATTATCGCCATAATGGTTCTGGACATTCTAGTTACATGAAGGCTATAGGAGCAGCCACCCTTTTCAAAGCTTGAATATGTTACAATCACGGCCAAGATCGTAGTCTTTTCAAAACACTATGGGAACATTAATTTACACTAGGACTTCAGCAGCAGGTGGAGTGAACTGAAAAAAGGATGAGGATTTGGTCAATACTCTGTTATGATGCTTTTAAAACATGCCTCAAAATTCTTTGACATTCCTCTCAGTGAGAGGTAGGGTCTATGTCCCCTCCCCTTGAATCGAGGCAGGCTTATGACTGCTTTAACTAATAGAATGTGGTAGAAGTGATGCCATGTGACTTCCAAGGCTAGGTCATAAGAGGTCATACAGATTCCACCTGGTCCTCGTATAATACATTCTCTGGGGGATGCCAGGTACCATGAAAGAAGTCTGACTATCCACAGACCATCATGCTAGAGAGGACAGTTATAGGTCCTACCACCAACAACACCAAAAGAGGTCCCAGCTGACATCCGCCATCAACTGCCAAGCAGCTGAGTGAGCCTTCTTGAATGTCCAACCCAGCCAAGCCTTCAGGTGATCACAGCTCCAGTCTATATCTGACTGCAAATACATGAAACAAGAATTGCCCAGCTGAGTCCTTCCTGAATTCCTGACCCACAAAATTATAAGAAAACCAAAGACATCACTAAGTTTTGGGGTGACTTGTTATGCAACAATTGTAACCAGGACATTCACTGACTTTTCTCCCATTAGCAATTTACTTCTTCCCTCTAAAGTTTTTGGCTCTGTTGAGGAGCCAATAGCCACTAGATACCTTTCTTAGCCCTTACAAAATTCACCATATTCATGCCTTAAAGTTTTGCCCAGGCTGGGTTCATCCCATCTACATTGGTGCTCACCACACACAGGTCGTGATAATCCAACTGAATGCAGAGCAAACAAATATAGGTACCAGCCTGGAACGTGCCCACTCAGATGTCTGTTCCAAGTGAGTAGGAACTTTGTCTGTTCTCACTGTATCTCCAGTGCCTAGAACAGCACCTGGCACCCAAGATATACTCAGCAAGTATCTGTAGAATGAATAACTAAAAAATGAATTCATGGCTCCCAGCCTGGCTTGATGCACCCTAATCAAGTCTAGAGAACCATTTTTTCTCCACCCACTGGGACCTCATCTGTCAGGAGCCATTTTCCGTAGGAAGACCATACCTGATTACTGATGTGACTGTCCTGGTGTCTGAAATTTATTCATTGACACTGCTTCTTTCTTTCCTCACCCAGATTGGATTTACTAACGGCAGGACTCCTGGTAGTACTTTGTAATCAGGGGCGTAAATTTGACCTAGAAGCTTCTGAACTTCAAGTCTTGTTCTTTAGTTTTCACATTAAAAGACAAATAATAAAAGCTCCCATTTAAGCAATGGTTTGCATACTTTACATATATTAACATAAACCACTCAAGACTCCAGGTAAAATGTTATTATCCTAAGTAACAGATCTGGGATTTGAGTTCAAGCAATCTGGATTCAGACTCCACTGCTCCCCAGTTGCAGATGCCCAGCAAGAATTTGGTTGATGAAATTCAGTCTCTGTTCACCCTGAAATACACATGGTTTGCATGGATTTTAGGCCAACTCACACAGATTCATCAATGTCGTGTCCTTGAGTGCTCAACGTAGCCGAATGTTGACTTGCAGGTTCCCAAAAGGAACTTGCCCACCCATTTTCTTTTTTTCTGTTATGTATCTTAATTCTGACTTTTAGAGTACTTCCCAGACATGTCTCTGGTGTCCCAGAGCAAGAAGCTTAGCACATCGATTCCAAAGCCTGTCAAATGTAAGCCCCATATCTGTGGCCACTTTCTCTGGTAACCCTTCTCCGTGAGTTGAATGATTTGACTGGAAGAGCAGATTTGGCTTCAACCCCCAGCCAAGTTTCCTTTTCACACTTTTTATAACCGTTTCTTAAAAAATTGTGTGTCCAAGAATATTATTTCCAGTTTGTCACTTTTAAAAACTGAAATAACACAAAACTTATTTCATTCAGTTGAATTCTCAAAGTATCACACAGGTTTTGTTCTCTATCTAAAATTTCATCCTCGAACTCTGATTTCTCTCAAAAATTACAACTTTGTAGCCACAATTACACAATATCTTTTCATCTTTCTGAAATTATTTCAAGAATCACCATGGCTTGAGTTTAACAGACCCTCGTTCTTCTGTGACATTATTTCAAACATCTAGCTATCAAAGTGAAACAGCACTGGTGTGATTCACATGAGAATGATCATTTTGGTTTGGAGTGAATAAATGCCACCCTATTCTGAAGTTCGGGCAGGAGCTTCCCAATTAAGCTCCTAAGGTAACTGTAATATGACCATGCCCCCTTATTGCTGTTGAGCTCGAAAAATAACATTCACCAGCAAAATAA
>NW_012151840.1:4819721-4825442 GCF_000956105.1 Propithecus coquereli
GTGTCTGTGGGGAGGTTATAGGTTCAGTTTAGAGCAAGACCCTGACAAGATTGTACTCTCCTAAGCAAGTCATCCTGTCCCTTCTGGATGAGGGTGATGGCTCACAGTTGACATCTCTACCTGTGTTCTTCCACTCTAATTCCTCCCAATCATGCTTGGGACTCCTTGTCTTTGCTGCTTTTTGTAATCATTGCCACTGAGATAGATAATGGTATGTCACTGTTAATTTAATTTGAAATTCTCATAGTAGTAATTTTGAGTTTATGTTTATGTATTTATTGGCCACATTTTTTTGCTTTTCTGTAATATTCATATCCTCTACCTTATTTTTCAGCATATTGCCTGCTTTTTTTCCTTTTCCATTTTAACTGATTACCCCCTGCATTTATCAGGAGTCTCCAAAGAAACAGAAAGAACAGGAGATATAGATCTAGATATAGATACAGATAGATATAGATACAGAGATAGGGATTTATTGTAAGAAATTAGAAACTGGCTCACATGATTATGAAGGCTGAGAAATCCCGAGAGCTGTAGCTGGCAAGTGGGAGACCTGGAAGAGCGGATGGTGTGGGTCCAGTCTGAGGCGAGAGAAGACCAATGTCCCAGCTCAAAGCAGTCAGGCAGAAATGTTAGGGTGGAGAGCTAGTGTACGTGGATTTTGAGAAAGATTTCTCCAGGCAAAGTTGAGGATAGAAAGAAAGACAAGTTTATTTTACTTTTTCCAGATGAAAAAAGGGCCTACACGGTAGTGTTGGCAGAGAGAATCAGGTACCCAGGCTTTTTATTTAGAAGTTGTAAAGGGGGTGAGGAAGATTTATGACTATAGCCAAATTAACAGTGTACTATGAACGCTGCATCTACTCCTCTTCTTAGTGGCAGGCCAATAATGGAAGCTGATAACAGAAACTAACAGATGTGGCAGACAGGTTTATCATGGATGATTGTGATCTTGTCACTGGTTCTCCCCTTGGGGCAGAAACCAAGGCCTGTAGGTGGCACCCCCCATTGTCCTGTCCATCTGGGCTGCCAAAAAGTCTGGACTGAGAAGCTGAGTCAATGTCCGGCTTCCATTTGGACTCATTCAACTGACATGCCTCCCACAGGAGGCCGTAGCTGATAGCCACCACCCTCCTTGCTTGCTGGGGCCAAGAACAGGTGAGAATAAATTGTCACAACACCCAAGATCCAACCACAGTGTCCTCTTCATTCCTCCCCTTCCCCAGCTTAACCCCCAGCCTTCACAGGGCTGATGACTCAGGAAAACATGGGAAAAGAAGGCTCAGGTGCCAAAAGGGAGATAAAGACAGTTCTTCTTAGAGCCAAGCTGAGAAGAATCCACATGGAGAAAATTCTAGACTCAGATTGGACTGAGATCCTGTTAACAGAGTGGGTCTGCATGTGACACCACCATCTGCTCCCCTCTTTCCCACCGCACCAGCCATGGGCTGGTCTTTGTTTATCTCTTTAACTAGAAAAACAACTGGGTGGCCTTCTGCCTAGCGGTTTAATACAACAAATAATTCCTTCATACTGCAAGAGTAACCATTTAGGACTCCTTTCAATCAACTTTAAAATTGTAAAACCTGAAAAAAAAATTATAATAGCCTTGCTGAGTTCTAAAAAATAAATAAGTAAACAAAATTGTGAAAATAATTTGTGCTCAAAATAAAACAGCTGGTAATTATGGGAACATAGAATGGATTAGCAGATCCCACATATCACATCACTCGGATAATACCATTGACATCCCCACTCATTGGTGCTAGAGCTCATCTTTCATCCTGCTGCCTCCAGGCACATGCTCACACTCTCCCTGGACCTTGAAAACCCTTCTCCCCTTTCATTTTAATGTGTAACTGTTTCCAATTAGTCTGAGCTCCTTGAGGACAGAAATCAAGACTCATTTAATTGTCTCTGTCACCCTGCTCTAGCACAGACCTAAGCACAGAGCCAAGGAAAAGGCATGCAATTTGGTTAGTTGGTTGCCCTGGGTCCCTTCAGAAACCTCTCTCCAGTAGCATATAGTTGACCAATATCCATGCGACATACACTAGTTGTTAGTGCTTTGCTATTGGGACAAAAGAATATAAAGGAGACACAGGGGACATGAATATTTCCATGGTTAAGATCACCAACAACACACTAACTCCACAACCACATCATCAGATGACACCCATAAGGGTCAAAAAATGACACGGATATTTTTACCAATATCATCTTTGTCACCTTAAATATCATCAACATAAGGAGACATCTGCTTTAAATAGTATTAATAAATATACTTCTAAAATTCTCTTTTGAATTCACAACAAAATTTCATCCATTTGTTCATTAACCAGTTTTTATTGAGTTCCAATTTATGCCAGAAACTATCAGGTGATGTCTTAGTACATTTTCTGCTGCTATAATAAAATACCAAAGACTGGGTAATTCATAAACAATAGAAGTGTATTTGGCTGGAACAGGATATGCCCTGTCAGATCCTCGACTCTATTCTTGGCTTGATGCCTCCACAGCTTTGCCCAAGTATGGGGCAAAAAGGCAGCTCTTCAACATGGTCGAGGGAGCATGTGCAGCTCTGAGGCCCAAGTCCCTGCTGAGCCTTGAGTCTCATCTGGGGAAAATGGACATACAGAAGCCAGAAGAAAAGCAGACCATTGTAGTGGGACAGGAGTACTTAGCTGCCAGAAGCCCAGATATGGGGCAAGAGCATGAGGAATGTGCCATAAGAATTCCTGCCATTAGCCAAAACCCTTGGCCTCTGTGACTCTCCTTCTTCAAACCTTGATTTTCTGTTCCCAGATATGGTCCCTGTCCTCTCAGAGCTGTGAGTTTAATTCAGCAAAGATGAACTAAACACATTCTATAATATAAGGTCAATCCTTAGTCCTTCATTGCTTAGGAATTCAAAATGGTAACATATGATCCCTGCCCCCAAGTTTTTCATAGCTCAGTGGACTTTTTGAAAACCATCTTACAATAACAAAAAAGAGGAAAGGAAGGAAGGAAACAAGAAAAGAAAGGTGGGAGAAAGGAAGGGAGGGAGGGAGGAAAGGGAAGGGAGGGAAGTGACATGTGCATGTGTTTGAGGATTGAGTCACTGTTTCCCAATGAGATCGTCAAGATACTGGACCATCCAGAAATGGCCTCATTGATGTCATCTATGGTTTCCTCATTCTGCTTGATAGAAGCAGTTGCAACGGAGCATCAGTATGTGTCTGCCTATGTGGTGAATGTGTATAAAGGGGTGTGCTCAGAGCAGGAGGATCAAAGTCTCTAGTACATAGTCATGTGCCCCATAGTGTAAATATGGTTCAATTCACAGTTATATCATAAACTGCGAACTACTAGGAACACTATGCTATTGATAAAATGGTCACTGCCTCCATGAATCTTTACATCATGGTTTAAAGTTTTAGATATTTTTGTACCTACCCACCACTCCCAGCTGATCACAGCCCTGGTGACAAGAGAAACATCATGTATTTTATTCACTGGTTTTGTTTGGTCTCATAAACCAGCGGTCCCCAACTTTTTGGCACCAGGGACCAGTTTCATGGAAGACAATTTTTCCACAGACTGGGGTGGAAGAGATGGTTTTGGGATGATTTAAGCACACTACATTTATTGTGAAGTCAAATCTCTCTGCTAATAATAATCTATATTTGCAGCCACTCCCCAGCACCAGCTTCACCTCCTCAGCTTCACCTCAGATCATCAGGCATTAGATTCTTATAAGGGAGCCACAACCTAGATCCCTCGCATGCACAGTTTACAGTAGGGTTCTTGCTCCTCTGAGAATCTAATGCCACCACTGATCTGACAGGAGGCGGAGCTCAGGCAGAGATGCGAGTGATGGGGAGCGGCTGTAAATACAGATGAAGCTTCTCTCAACCACCATGTACCTCCTGTTGTGTGGCCCTGTTTCTAACAGGCCATGGACTGGTACCAGTCCACAGCCTGGGGATTGGGGATCACAATCACAAACTATTAATAATTTGGTTCTTGGTGAGTGATGCGAAGGAAGGAAAGAAGGAAAGGAGAAAGGGAATGAGGGAGGAAGGGAGCATAGGAGGGCCAGAGGAAAGAAGGAAGAAAAGGACGGAGGGGAAGAGGGAGGGATGAGGAAAGGAGGAGAGGAGGAAGAAAATAATCAGAGTGCAAGTAAGAAATTTCTCTCCAGGTCTCTCTTGACTAGAAGGCCACCAGGCCCCCGCCTTATTTCTCCAAACATCCTGGAGATATATCCACCTCAGACTCCTGCTGTAATCCCAAACTCAAACCTCTCTAAAAAGAGATTTCTACCTGATTTCCTGATCTCATTCAACATAATTCCATGTCCCTACTTATTAGGAAAGTCAAAGGCATCATCCTGACTAATCCATATTCTCCATCTTGCACAGACAATGAATTGCTAAATCTTGAATATATTCCTATAAAGTCTCTCTTAATCCATTTTGTACTCTCAGCCCCACTGCCAGCAACTGATCTCTCCTCTTCCCATGCTCTTTCAAATAGGTTAAAGGAGAGGGTGGAACCAGATGTGTCCTAGGAAGGGACAGACACACTGAGACCTAGAGCCCCAGAGTCTCTAACCCAATGACTGGTTCCTTGGAGATCCCCAGCTTCTCAGTGGGACTCAGCCTGAGGAAAGGATGTGTCTTGGGAAAGCTTCATCTCATCCACTGGCAGAAAGGGGCCACCTGGGAGCTCCAACAGGGCCACCCTCAGAGGGACCAGCAAGGACAGAATGCTAGGAATAGCTCTCACCCATCCTGCAAGTGTAAGAGGCTTACACACGGCCATGTCTTGACCCTCTGCGGCTGCCCAATATCCAGTGCAGGGTCCTATCTCAGGAACAGACATACTCCCCCAAAGTCACAAGACCCTTTTGGGGGTCTCAGCAGAGTCTATTCAGCATCTATTCAGATGCACCAAACAATATTTAAACATTTTGTCTTTTGAAATTAAAATCACATTAATGTAGACAATATATGGGTGAGATAAACAAGTATCAGAAAGAAAATATTTTACTCAGGTTAAGTTTTTTAAGAAGACCCCTTTCTCTCCAGGCAAATAGAGAAAGTTAGTTATGTACGTACATCCGTAGATCTACATGGTCTGCGCTGGGCTCCCAGCTACTTGTAGAAACTCAGACATCGGCAGTTGAACAGTGGCTGGGCTAGGAGTCACTTTGCTCTGCCATTTAAAGCTATATAATTCCAGTGCTGGCTCCTTCTCTGTCAGGACTTCTCTCTATTCTCCATTCTCTTTTCTTTGTTCTTCACTCCTATCTTTTCTTCTTAGGCTTGTGAGTCCTGCTGCAGAGAAGCTTCCCTGGTTTCAGACAAGAACTCCTCCTTGTGGAGTCAGACCAGAGGAGGAGCTTGTGATGAGGGCCCTTTTCCAGGGTGAACCCAGGGCTGGGGTGTGACATGGCTCTTGGAGAAGCAGGTGGAGCCTCTTACACCTCACATCGTTAGGCTCTGGATTCCCATGGGGAGCGCCACCTAGATGGCTGGCATGCGCAGTTCGCAGTGGGGTGCGCGCTGCTGGGTCTGATACCGCTGCTGGTCTGCTGGGGGCGGTGATGCGAGCGATTGGAGCCGCCGTGGGTTCAGGCGGTTCCTGGCCCCTGGGCTGGCGACTGCAGCTCTATAGCACCCTCAACAGAGGCTGGGGGGTCCCATTGTAGTGGGCCCCCAAATATAAAAAGTT
>NW_012151840.1:4825492-4832782 GCF_000956105.1 Propithecus coquereli
AATCTCTTAAAAGAAATTTACAGGTATGTCATCTGTAACCCCCCGAGATATTTCTCGAGTCCTCTTTTTTTCTCAGTTTTCTCAAAGCCCAAAGCCTCACATTAGCACTGTTTCAGAGAAAGCCCTCAATTACAATTTCTTCAGAATTTATTCATTTTCAGCTCACTTCCCTCCCTAAAGTCCGTTATTTGTAGTTTGCCTTGCTCGCCCTCCCGCAGACCCTTCTTGCTACCTCCACGTCCTCCAGCTCTTTGATCTTATTCTTCTGCATTTTCTGATCCTTTATAGCAGCGGTCCCCAACCTTTTTGACACCAGGGACCGGTTTTGTAGAAGACAGTTTTTCCACAGATGCGGGGGGCGGGGAAGTGGGGGAGAATGGAGAGGTGTCGCCGCCTCGGGTCCACCTCACATCGTCAGGCGCTGGATTCTCATGGGGAGCGCCACCTGGATCGCTGGCATGCGCAGTTCGCAGTGGGGTGCGCGCTGCTGGGTCTGATACCGCTGCTGGTCTGCTGGGGGCGGTGATGTGAGCGATTGGAGCCGCTGTGGGTTCAGGAGGTTCCTGGCCCCTGGGCTGGCGACTGCAGCTCTATAGCACCCTCAACAGAGGCTGGGGGGTCCCATTGTAGTGGGCCCCCAAATATAAAAAGTTATAATGTTAGAAATGTATTAGGATTTGTGGGTTAACATTTAACTAAACAAGAGAATGCAGAAAATCACGCGCTGACCTTAACGTAAATTGCCTTTACTGTTCTGCCTCTAGGGCTTTCCAAAGTTAAAATTTAGGGCCATTGCTTCATTTAGGAAGAATGTGCTCATGTATTTTGTGCTGTTGGTAACTCCGCTTTCTGCTTCTGTAAACACGCTTGCTTGATAATTGTTATCAATGTGAGAAAGAGCCGGTTAGGCTGAGCAGGTGGTCTGAGGCTGGTCCCAGGCCCCCGAGTTAATGGAAAAAAGGACGTTCTGATGTTATCTGCATCCTGTTATGCAGTACCATGGCCTGTTTTCTCTCGCTATATGTAACTTAATCAACTAAGACTGTATAAATTCCCCCTTTTCTTTCCTACTGGCTGCCATTTTCTGTACCTGTACTCTAACAGGGCAGGGGTGGTCGCTGGCCAGCTAATAAAGACTCATAATTTGGCTCAATTCGGTCTTTAAGTGGTCATTTCTCGCACTCCGTACCATAACAGCATATCAGATCATCCCTCCCACAGTAGCACACAAGGAAAGGCAGGAGTGCCAAGAGTGTTTTCAGCAACCTCTCTCAACACCTCCCCCTGCCTCCCACCTTTCCACCCTCAAAGCCCCCACAGAGCCCCTCAGCGTGAGGAAAACTCTGACCCACTAATCTTCCAGCCCCAAGCCAGCACTCCGCCTAGTGCTGGGCATGCTGGACCTGCAGGAGCTGAGGGAGGGGAGACCCACCGAGCAGCCTTCAGTGGGGCAGAGTGAAAGGACATGTGAGATAGAGGTGCCGTTGGAAGCTTTATTTTTCTGCATAGTCAGACACAGCAGATAGCATTGTCAGGAGGAGGGGGAGCCTTGGGCTCTTGAAAAATCCCTGCGCAGAGCCCTCCGGGGAGAGTACAACCCTCCCCACGAACATTTCAGCTGCGTAGTTCAAGAGAGATTAGGTGTCTAAGAAAGGATGTATCAAGTTGGGGTTTTTCTTTTCTTAAATTCTTTTCTTTAAAGTCGCTTGTCTCAGCATCAGGATGCAGGTCAGCAGCAGCCCCCGCCCTGCTGACCACTGCCCCCGTCACAGGAGCCGGAGCTCTGGCGTCGGCATCGGTGGGACCTGCGGCGCCTGTGGTGGCTCAGGCAGCAGCCGCCCTCGGAGCTGGGGCCAGAGCAGCCCCCAGAGCTCGGAGCACAGCCGGAGGCTGGGGGCAGACACTGTGCCGGGCTCTTTGGGGGGCACTTGGGTGAAGGGCACTTGGGTGGGGCCTGGCACTGCTGCTGGTTCTGCTGGCAGGACATCTCGGCAGGAATTTGACCTTGAACAAAATAATAGAAACACTTGAGCACAGAAGCTTCAGACCGATGTCTCCTCATCTGCGAGTTTATCAAACACTCGTCCCCATTACCAAGCAATTTTCTAAGCCAAGATCCGTGGGAGAGACATGGGAACATGGAGGGGGCACATGCATTTGGATGAAGCATCCTCGAGGACGTCAAATGAATCCATATGCATCCCTGACAACATGCTCAGAACAAAAATGGAAGAAATCCTGAGAGCCTGCGGCCTTTGTGGCCAGCAGCTCCCCGGCAGGTGCCACAGAGGCTCCTCACTCACCATCACCTCCCCCACTGGCACCCACTATGGGCCTCTTTCTGATGGTTCCAATTCAGGTCTGGGCTTGTCTTCCCCAAACAGTCCCAGCTAGGGTCTGTCCCTGGCTGGACACTCACCAGGTGTGGAGGAGTCAGAAGGAGGCTGTTCCTGAGGAGGCCTGTGGATGAGGAGCCCAGGGCAGGAGCGCTTTTATCCTGCGTAGAGTCTGTGATGCACAGCCTGAGCATGCTGCTGCTTTCACAACCAGGGAGGGGACAGCCAGACACTTCCCAGTCATCTGCGTCCAGAGTCTTCCTGGACACGTGCCTAAAAGTCTAGTAAGGTGGAATCAGGATGTCCTTGTGACTGCCAAAGTACTTCCCACTCTGGTCTACCCTGGACCTGCTGCTCAACTTAGCTCATTCATTCACAGGTTCTGCCCTCTTACTTCACTCAACAGTAGTAGTTGGAGACGTATGTGACATGTTTCTTTCCCTGAGTACTTTGCAGCCTAAATGAACTATCGCTCAGGAAAGTAAATATATTTGATCTGGTGAGATGAGTGCTATCACAGAAGTGTTTACAAAGGCTTCAAGCCTAAGACCTCAGCCTCTGTAAGTCAGTCCTCCATTGCACTGCATGCCCCAAAGAGAGATGGTGACTTTAGGTGTTCTCTGGGAGTGACCGCTGGACAAGACCTCTGGCCTGAGGAAATATGATGTGTGGAGTAAGGGATGGAGGTTTGGAGACTGTTCCTGTCTAAGACAGAAAGGCTCCTCGGAGGCCCTCGTGGACCCCATGTCGTACCATGGAGAACAGAGGAAGAGTTAAAGTGGAGAAGGCACTTACAATTTCAGCGGTAACAAGACTCACAGCTGATATTAGGAATAAGAAGGAGGAAGAGGAGGGGAATATTGTGTACCCATCTACCTGATTGTAGGATGTATACTATTAATTCTAAGACTGTAGAAGTTGATAGAAGGAAATGGTTTCGTGTGTTTGGAAGCGTTAAGACTTCAGTAAACTGAATACTATTATTAATTCAATTTTGATACTATAGCTGTATTCTTCATTGGATTTTATCTCAAATATGATAATAAAACATACTGCATTATATTTAACAAAAATAAAAGAAAAATATTCATATTTTAATATTCACATGTTTAAATTTAATGAAATGATATTAAATAAAACTTCAGTATAGAAAATGTTTCTAATTTGCTGTAAGCCTAAAGAACCAGCTACCTGTTTTCAGGCACCAAATTAATAATAAAAGCTATAGTTCCTTTTTATCTCCAATTTTAATTCACTTCTTTTGAATCAGTGATACCAAAAGTTCTTTCAAGATACATGTGGGAGCATGAATGCTCCTACAACATAGAGAACAAGGTTTCTGATGGTGACAGGGAAAGCTGGGGTATGCTTTCACGCTCTCTTAGTCTTCATTTTTAATTTAATTTTGTTTATTTTTAATTGACAAATAAAATTGTGTAGAAAGACATATTTCACTTTATTGTGCATTGCCTTATTACACTTGGAAGATATCACATTTATTATAATTTGAAGATTTGTGGTAACCCTGCATTGAGCAAGTCTATCAACATCATTTTTCCAATGCTGTGTCAGCATTTTTAAACAATAAAGTATTTTTAAATTAAGGTATGTACATTGTTTTTAGACATAATGCTATTGCACACATAATAGACTACAGTACAGTATAAATGTTAATGCTTTATTGCAATATTTGCTTTATTGTGGCAGTCTGGAACTGAAAGTGCAATATCTCTAAGGTATGCATATATTTATGGTGTACAACATGTATGCTTTAATATATGCATACATTACAGGATGGCTAAATTGATCTAATTAACATAGCCATTACCTCACACATTTTTCATTTTTTGTATGGTAAGAACGCTTAAAATCTACTCTCTTAGCAGTTTTCAAGAATACAATATATTGTTATTAACTATAGTCATCGTGTTGTACAATAAATTCCTCCTAACTGAAATTTTGTATCCTTTGACCAAGAGCTCCCCAATTCTATTTCACCCCCCACCCCAACCCCTGGTAACCACCATTCTACTTACTATTTCATTGTGCTTAACTTTTTTAGATTCTACATATAAGTGAGATTATGTGCTATTTGTCCTTCTGTATCTGGCTTATTTCACTTAGCATAATGTCCTCCAGCTTCATCCATGTTGTCACAAATGACAGGATTTCCTGTTTTTTTAAATGCTGAACAGTATTCTATTGTGTGTATATACCACATTTTCTTTATCCATTCACCTACTGAAGGACACCTAGGTTGATTCCGTATCTTGGCTACTGTAAATAATGCTGCAATAAACATAAAATAAAAAGAGTGCAACTATCTCTTCAACATGCTGATTTCATTTTCTTTAGATATATGCCCATTAGTGAGATTGCTGGATCACATAGTAGTTCTATTTTTAATTTTTGAGGAAACTTTTTCCATAATGGCTGTACTAATTTACATTCCTGCCAACAGTGTACAAAGGTTCCCTTTTTTCCAAATCTTCACCAATACTTGTTACCTCTTGTCTTTTGATAATAGCCATCATAACAGGTGTGAAGTGATATCTCATTGTGATTTTAATTTGCATCTCCCTGATGATTAATGATGGTGAACATTTTTGTATATACCTGTAGGCCATTTGCATGGCTTCTTTTGGGAAATGTCTTTTCATACCCCTTACCCATTTTTTAATTGGGTGATTTGTTTTCTTGCTATTGGGTTGTTTGAGTTTCTAATATATTTTGGATATTAACCCCTAATGAGATGCATGGTTCACAAATTTTTCCCCTATTCTGTAAGTTGTCTTTTCACTCTGTTGATTGTTTCCTTTGCTGTGCAAAAGCTTTTTACTTTGATGTAATTCTGTTTGTATATTTTTTATTTTTTGCCTATGCTTTTGGGGTCAAAATCCAAAAAATTTTACTCAGACAAGAAACTTTTCCCCTACATTTTATTCTAATAGTTTTATAGTTTCAGATCTTATCTTTAAGTCTTTAACGCAAAATCAACATACAGAAATCAGCAGTGCTTATGTGCACTAATAATGAATTATCCAAAAAGGAAGTCAAGTAAACAATGCCATTTACAATATCCCAAAACACTTAGGAACAAATTTAACCAAAGAGGTAAAAAGATCTGTACACTGAAACTATAAAACATTGAGAGAAAAAAAAGGATATAAATAAGTGGAAAAATATTCCATGTTCATGGATTGGAAGAATTACTATTATTAAAATGTTCATACTAGAGATGACATTAGCAAGATGGTGGAATAGGAATTCTCTGGCTCCACTTCCCCCACCCAGAAACCCAAGTAGCAACTATTCACAGACAATAATTCCCTTGTGAATATCTCAGAACTTGGAGTGAAGCTCAGACAACCCCTTGGACCACAGTACTCAGAACGGCCACATGCAAAGAGTTAGAGGAGAGGTTTTTACTTTGTCCATGTTTCCCCTCCCCCAAGCCAGCACAGCACCAGACATAGAGAATTTCCAAAAACCTATGGCTTTTACAAAGGAAGGAGAGAGTTAAAAGTGAACATTCAGCTTCCCCACCATTCTGGGACCCTTCACAGGAGGAAATCTCTTGTCCTGTCTCACAAGAAACCTTGAGGGTATTTAATTTGAAACAAAGAACAGGGGTGGGCTCATGGTGACCAGAGAAGGGATCTTAAGAGTAGCTCTGCATTCTGCCCAGCAGAGGCACAACACCAGAGAAGATTGCCAACAGTAATTCCTGCAGAAAGCATGGTTGATGGGTCTCCCAGGCTTGAATCCCTTATTAGCTTCCACACTCCATCCTGGTGCTCTCCTTGAGACTTCCCTAGGCCATGAAATAAAGACAGGATGGAAATTATCTGCAAAGGGAGTATCCAGCCCCACCAAGTCCCAGCTCAAGCTTCAACCCAGTCAAGCCCTGGTGTGATACTTCAACTTTCCTCAGGCTGGAAAACGGGGGCAGGGTGGCAATTAACTGCAGGGAGAGCATCTGTTGTCATCCAGGCCCAGTAGCCAAGTAGCTAATATACGTGTTCTGCTTAAAACTACCCTAAGATTGGAGACAAACCCATGTCCGTTCATATCTGTGGAGCATAGCCTCTGGTCCTGCCACCTTGAGTGGTTGAGTAAAAATCCCAGAAACCCTGTCTTGTCTTGGAGCTTAGCATATGGCCCTGCCCAACCACAAGATCCCAAACTGTAGTATTGGCAAACCAAGAAAGACAACCAAAAATACTGCTCAATCAGAGACAATTACAGAGCCCAGCCAGCAGCTCTGCTTTACTACAGAGTCCAGCCAGTGGTCTCCCCAGACCACAGAACACAGCCAAAAGTTCAACCACCAAACACAGATAACAGCTCAGCCCAACTAGAGAATATGACAGCAAAGTCTAACTGTGCAGGGTCACCACCAACTAACTTAACCAGAATCCTGGGCTATACTAAATAGTGAAGGTCTACCATTGCCAAAGAACACCAGCAATGTGGAAGGGGTGGCCATATTCTCAAATGCTCAGGCACCAATGCAAGGACAAAATAATTATGACAAATCAGGGGAATACAACACCACCATAAAGAAACTAATAAAGCTCCAATAATGGAAACTGAAGAAATGAAGATCTATGAAATGACTGACAAAGAATTCAGAATAATTTTCTTAGGCAAGTTCAGAAAATTAAAAAAAAAATACAGATAAAAAAGTAAATGACATTTGGAAAACCATTTATGAATAAAATGAGAAGTTTGACAAAGAAATAGAAATGACAAAAATTAGAAATCCTAGAGATAAAGAATACAATAACTAAATTAAAAAAGTTCAGTAGAAAGCTTCAACAATGGACTTCATCAAATAGAAGAAAGAATCTGTGAATTTGATGATAGGAAATTTGAAATTATCTAATTAGAGGAGCAAAAAGAAGAAAGGATGAAAAAGAATTTAAAAGGCCTACAGAAATTATGGGACACT
>NW_012151840.1:4833551-4840582 GCF_000956105.1 Propithecus coquereli
TTCAAAAATGAAGGAAAATTAAGACATTCCTAGAAAACAAAAATTGAGCAAATATGTTGCTAGAATCCCTCTCCTACAAGAAATAGTTAAGGGAGCTCTTCAGGCTGAAATGAAAAGACAGTAAACAGTATTTAAATCCACATGAAGAAATAAAGAGAACTGGTAAATGTCACTACATAGGTAAATATAAAAGACAGCATAAATGCATTTTGTGCTTGTAACTCTTTTTTCTTTTATCTGATTTAAAAGACAACTGCATAAATCAATAGTTATAAACCTTTGTCAATGGCCTCATAATGTATAAAAATGTCATTTGTATGACAATAACAATACACAGAAGGGGGAGGGAACAAAGCTATATAGCAGCAAAGTTTTTGTATACTATTAAAATTAAGTTGGTATTGATCTGAATTAGATCACTTTAAGTTAAGATGCTAATAGTAATCCTTGAGGAAACTAAGAAAATAACTCAAAAAATAGCAGAATATATGACATGGAAATCAAAAGAGTACACTGGGAAATATCTATTAAACACAAAAGAAAGATAATGGGGAATAGAGGGTGACAAAAAAGACCTAAGATATACAGAGAATAAATAGCAAATGGGAGACATAAATCCTATCTTACAGTAATTACATTAAACTTAAACTCCAATCAAAAGGCAGAGACTGGCAAAATGGATAAAACAGCATGATCCAACCACATACTGTCTACAAGAAACACACACTTTAGATTCAAAGACACAAATAGATTGAAAGTAATAGGGTAAAAAAATATATATCATGCAACAGCAACCAAAAGAGAGCTGCGTGGCTTTACTAATATCATACAAAATAGGCTTTATGACGAAATTAATACTAGACACAAAGAAGGACATTTTATAACGATAAAAGGATCAGTTCGTTAAAGAAATAATTATCGTACACATATATACACCTAACAATGGAGTCCCAGATTACATGAAGTAAAGACTAACAAAATCGAAGGAAGAAATTATTAAGTTCAGAGCTGTGTTATTCATAATAACCAAAAATTGGAAATAACCCAAATATCTATCACTTGATGAATAGATAAACAAAATGTGGTATATCCATAAGGTGGAATATTGTTTAGCCATAAAAAAGAGGAATGGAGTACTGATGCATTCTATAACATGGATAAAGCTTGAAAACAATATGCTAAGTGAAAGTAGCCAACACAAAAGTCCGTCTATCGTATGATTCCATTTGTATATCCAGAGTAGGCAAATCCATAGAAATTAAAAGTAGATTAGTGGTTGCCAGGTGGGGAGTGAGTGGGGGAATGAGGAGTGAGTGTTACTGTGTAAGAGGTTCCCTTTGGAGGTGATAAAAATGTCCTGGAGTTAGATAGTGGTGATGGCTGCACAACTTTGTGAATATCCTAAAAACCACCAAATTGTACACTTTAAAAAGGTGGATTTTATGATGTGTAATTATATCTCAACAACAAAAGATGGCATTTTCCATCTCTCTCCTCCTATCTTACTTAGGTATGACTCAGCTGAGTGTCACCAAGTAGACCTTGTTTTGGTGACAAGAGTATCTTGAATTAGCAATTAACTCTGATCAGTTGGAAAAGAAGATTCATCATTGCTTATAAGTTATGTGGGTCTAATCAAAATGTGCCCAAGGGGGTAAACCTGAAGAGCTGCATGCCTGTCTCCATAACGCCAGTTAGTTAGCACTAAGAAGTCAAGAACTTCTCCTGAGATCATTTATTCAGACCAGTCTCCGTGTTTCCTCTGCTGTCTCTGGATCACAAGATACCTATTCTCCTTGAGGTGGGATGCTTGGTAGTAGTGAACCTTGTAGATTTGCCCTCCAACTCCCTGCACATCTAGGCAAGAGCAGCTCCTTCTCCAGGAGTAAAAACTAGGAACAACAGGGTGTTGAGACATCCAAGACAGGCAGTTAGGGGTAGAGCTGTGGGAAACCCAACAGAGGATGATTTGCATTTCATGAAGAACAGAGAAAATTCCCAACTGATAGGTGCTGAACATTTTGAATTTGGGAACTTGCCAAAACACTGACTGAGGTTACTTTTCAAGTGTTGCCTCTGAATAACTCAAGATTTCACCCATTTGGCCAAAAGTGGCCTCTGTCCTTGCTTCTGGAGAATCACAAAAGATGCAAAGTAAATGTTCACTTTTACAAGGGGTCTGAAGCCCCAGGCTTGTTTAGACAAGACTCACAGAAATAGGAACCCCTGCCCTGAAAACAGTTGTCCTTCCTCCTTTGGTGCTTGTCCTCTGTGTTAGGTCGTAAGCCCTAAGGGCAGATGGAGGTCTCCTTTTTTCCCTACTGTATCCCCAGTGTCGTTCAGGGTGCCTGGCCCTTGGTTAAAGCTTCACAGAAACTTTGTGAATGAAGACACATACAAAGGAGTGACTTATGTGAGAGGAAATTCTAGAGGGAGGGTACAAATGACAGTTGGGAAGCTGGGGGCTATTTTAGCTTATTCAGCCTTCTATAATGGAACATCACAGACTAAGTGGCTTAATAACAACAGGAATTTGTTTCTCACAGTCTGGAGGCTAGGAAGTCTGAGAGCAGGGTGCCAGCACAGTCAGGACCTGGTGAGGGACTCTTCGTGTCGACTTCTCATTGCATCCTCACGTGACAGAAAGAAGAGTCTCCTTGGGGTCTTTTTTGTAAGGGCACTAATCCCATTCTGAGTTCTCCATCATAACCTAATTATCTCCCAAAGGCTCTAATTGTGGGGGTTTGGACTTCAACACATGCACTTTGGGGGAAACAAACATTCTGCCTGCAACAGGGGCTCAGACCAAATGCTAAGCCTGTGGAAGACAGACACTGGATGGTTTCTCCTACCAGGATCTCAGCGCAGAGACCAGACAGACTTTGTGTAAGGCCTGGAGGTCCCTGGAAGTGGCCATTGCATCAGGCTGTGCCCTACACCAGTCTGGCTTTCTCCCAGGCCTACTTCACTGGCCAAGCTGGTGAATGAACAGCCACTCTACTCTGTCTTCAGCCCTACCACGCAGTGTGCCAAAGAGATATCCCCATTATCCTTCTTCGGGAGTTCCTTTTCCTGAACAGGGTCCGCTGGTGGAACAACCAACAATGCCCATGAAATGTCTCCTGAGTCTGAAATGAACCTGGTGGGGAAATGACTCGCACCTTCTTCTCTATCTGCCATCCTGAGCCACTGTTTCCTCTGACCCAGGGCAGTTCATTCTTGACATACTGCTAAAGAAAGAACTAACGAAATCTGTGTCTCAGGGAGAATGACTTGAAAAGTGGACCAAAATAAAGGAAGGAAGGAAGGAAGGAAGGAAGGAAGGAAGGAAGGAAAGAAAGGAGGGAGGCAGGGGAAAAAAGAAAAAGAAAAACGAGAAAAGAAAAGAAAAAGAAATTAAACCTCCTTATAAAACAAAATTTTCTCTATAAACATGTAGCAAATCATAAAGGCTTTAATATTTATGGAAGAATGATATACACTTACTGTAAAAGTATTTCATTTAAAATGTCATAAATAATCGTGTATATTGTTTTATGACCTGCTATAACTAGTTATAAATAGTTCATCAACATATTTCCATGTCAGAAAATATAAATAACATAATTTAATAAAAATTTTAATTGTAATAGGATTATTAAATTTTAGTTGTTTTCTTAACAGTTTTTTTTTAAATGTAGCAGAACAAATGGTAAATTCAAATGAGAAAAATCTTCAGCTTACATAACCAGATCACTCTCAAACTTCAAATAAGTCAGGTCTATGAAGTTGTTTGGCCCATCAAAAATCAATTCAGTTCTACCCCCTCTTCCCCAGGAACCCCATCATTAGATTCCTGGGTGCCATGAGATCTTCCTAGGGGCCTCGCTTAACCCAGACAGGGTCTTTGCTCTATTTCTCCACTTTTCACCCACTCCTCTCCTCCTTGGAGCTCAAGAGTGTAGTGACTGATGACATCTGTATGTTCCAGGGGGCCATGGGAGGGTGAAGAGAGACCAACACCAAAGGTCACAACCTCAGGCCTGAAGACGTTATGACCAGTTGTATTACAGCATTTAGCACTTGATACTTGGCTGTATATTATTTACACATGTGTGTGTTAATCTCTCCATCTCCCTTTCCTAACAGATTGCAAGTAACCCAAGAACAGAAAAGAGCCATATTCATCCACGTATGCCCTCTTCCCAGCATGGCCCATGAGGCAGCACCTGTGACAGGACCGTGGGTGGAATAAAGGTTGCAAGAAAGGTGGAACAACAATCCCCCGCAGGCCAGAGTGAGAGGAAGGTAAACAGGCACCAGAACCTCCTGGCTCCCTCTGGCCAGACATCTGGGTAAGTGCACAGGAAGATGATGAATGGGTGGTCCTGGGTCTGTGCCGGGCTGTCCTGTTAGACCATGAGCTCAGGAAAGAATTCTGTCATGGTCATACCCATTCCCAGGAAGGTACATGAGACAGATTCCACTCCAAGGCACGTGAGCCAAAGAAAGAAGGAAGGAAGGAAGGAAGGAAGGAAGGAAGGAAGGAAGGAAGGAAGGAAGGAAGGGGAGAAGCAGTGGCGAGCTCCCAGGAAGCCCAGTGGGAGGTATGTGGACAGCCATCCTGCATCAATCATGTTACTCAGACATTAGGGAAGTGCCCAGAAAGAAGCTGGAAACCTAGTCTTGGGTGTGTGCCAGGCTGTCCCCTCCCTGGTTGTGAAAGCAGCAGCATGCTCAGGCTGTGCATCACGGACCCTGCGCAGGATAAAAGCGCTCCTGCCCTGGGCTCCTCATCCACAGCCTCCTCAGGAACAGCCTCCTCCTGCCTCCTCTGCACCCGGTGAGTGTCCAGTGGGGTCGGGACTCCACCTGGAAGGCTGGAACAGAAAGCTAAGGTCGTAGGGAAGAGGGAAACAGAGAAGTCTGGAACGAAGCCCCAGAGTCAGGGCTGCAGAGAGGGCAGCAATGGGGGATGTGGGGCCAGGAGGGAGCCCCTGTGGGACCCGAGAGCAATTCCACAGCCTGCAAAGGCCACAGGAGCTCACGGTTCCCTCCTGTCCTCTCCCTATTCATGTCCACACATGTTTCCTGTGACATCCATCCTCCAGAATGCTCTTCCCAAATGGGAGCATCCCCTGGTGTTCTTTGGAGGTACAGACTCGGATGCCCAGGTAGACTGACAGCAATCTGTCCTGGGTGGAGAGCAAAGCGGGAGGCATCTGGCATGATCCCACCAACTCCAAGTCAGCTTCCCTCACCCTCCTGCAACTCCTGGCCCAGGAGGCAGCTGGCTTAGAGGCAAGGAGACACTGCGCTGTAGATTCTGAACTGACAAGTTGCTTTGTTTTGTGCAGGGCACCCCAGCTCCTGCCGAGATGTCCTGCCAGCAGAACCAGCAGCAGTGCCAGCCCCCGCCCAAGTGCCCCTCACCTAAGTGTCCCCCGAAGAGCCAGGCACAGTGTCTGCCCCCAGTCTCCTCCGGCTGTGCTCCAAGCTCCGGGGGCTGCTCTGGCCCCAGCTCCGAGGGCGGCTGCTGCCTGAGCCACCACAGGCGCCGCAGGTCCCACCGATGCCGGCGCCAGAGCTCCAGCTCCTGCGACCGGGGCAGTGGTCAGCAGGGCGCGGACTGCTGCTGACCTGCATCCTGATGCTGAGACAATTACAGGGAATCAGAATCCCAAGGACCAAGCAAAAGTCCCATCCTGACGCATCTTCTCCCAGACACCCTGTTCTGGCTTTCACGGGCTGAGCTGGGGTGTTCCTGTCGAGGGTCTGAGCTCTCTGTAGAAGGCTCTTCCTGTCTGATGTCTGGGATCTCCCAGCTCCCCCGACTCCTACCCCTGCCGAGGATTGGAGGTGCCTGTGCCTGCCCTGTCAAAAATAAAGTTTCCCGTGCTCATCAGCACTGGTGTCTCACTGGCCATCTCACTCTGTGTCTCCCCAGGTGGGCCGGACGGTGCCCCTCCCCTCTGCCCTGAGATCCAGCACCACCACATAGAGGGTGCAGAATCCTAGCTCTAGACTAGAAATTATTGAGAGTCTCTTGGGTCTCTTTTGCTGGAATTGTGAGGCATCGGGGAGAAGAGGGTGGTTGGACCGAGGCTTCTAATTCTCAGCAAAAGGAGTGACTTATCCTACGAAATGCGGGTGGGTGTTCATCTCACAATGGACTCCTTGGCTCCTACTATTTGCTTTTGATGAGCTGCTTCTGACACCCCAGTTAAGAAACAATCAACATATAGTAGGCAATTATCCAAAAATAGGCAGAGTAGGTTGTTTTTCTCAACCAGGATTGGGGTATTGGCTCTGCAAGGGATATTTTTGGTTGTAGAAATTTAGGAGTAGAAAGAGTACTTCTGGTATCTGGTGGGTAGAGGCCAGGGATGCAGCTAACCATCCTGCAAAGTACAGGACAGCCCCCACAACAGAGAATATCTGGCCCAAAATGTCAGTAGCACCCACGTTGTAAAACCTCAGAGTAGAATAAAAATATAAGTAAAGGAAGGGATGGTCTCAGGAAGGACAAATAACTCCATATACTCAATAAAAGTCCCAGAGAAAGATGAGGGGTGGGAAGGTGGGAAAAATTAGTTAAAGCTAAATAAGTTATGGGTCAGGGTGAGAGACACGGCTGAGAGCTTAGGAAATGTGATAATGTAAAGGGGGTAGATTAGGAGACAATTAGGGAAAAGGGAAGATGAGAACTATTGCTAGGATTATAAATCAGCAAGATCAAAAACTTATTAGTGCTTGTCCTGTGCTAGAAACCCCAAGTGACTGCTATGAACTCATTTAATTCTTCAAATCTATAAGGTAGGTTCTCCTAATAAGCACATTTTACAAACAGTAAAATTGTGAGTCCAAATAGCTCTGCACCAGGACCCAGGCCACACAGCCAGGAAGTTCATGCTCTTGGCTATTTGCTACTCAGCCCACCCTTGAGACTTTTTGAGAGATCTTTAGAAACAATGAGTCTTTTCCACTTCACATTTATTTTGACCTGTTTAACTGTGTGTTTTGTTTTTATTTTTGTTTGATTTTTTGTAATG
>NW_012151840.1:4841183-4843753 GCF_000956105.1 Propithecus coquereli
GGGGGAGGGCTGCCACCCTGTATTGAGGCCTTGCCACATGGACCCAGGGCCATGAGACCCACAACTCTGGACAGAACCACTCTGCTAATTCAAAAACTGATGACCACTGTATGGAGAGTGGCTGGAATTCATGGGTCACATTCCCAACTGCACACGAGCTACAATGGAAAGGCCTTTGAAGAAGTAAAGCCTGCCATCTGTCAAGGACTATAGAATGAGGATTTGAGGCTCAGAGGACCTGTCAAGGTCAAGGTCTCAATACCAAAATATTTGCCAATTCCTATGCACAGTGAATCCACTCAGAAGGGAGAAGAAATAGGAGTTGGACATACAAATAAAACTTGGACCTGCAACACCAGGACAGTCAAAGACAGCCAAAAGTTGTATGGTTTCTGATGCTGCTCCTAAAAGTGGACCCCAGCAGGTGAGAACCCTGTGGTGAAAAGATGCCCCAATTCTCATCAGGAACCTACCTCAACCTAGTCCAGGATCCAACAATTAATAATTTATTGATTCAAAAAACTGTTTCTTGAGCATCTACTATGTACAAATACCACTATAGGTGCTGGAGATACAATAGAGAACAAGAAAGAATAGGATGCTGTTCTCAAGGACCTTCCATTCCAATGGACATTCAAGACAGTCTACTAATTTGCTTCCAAAGCTACAGATTAAGGTGCAATCATCCCTCTATCTAGTGGTTTTCCCATACCCTTGCACCAGGGAGGCAGCAGTACAGGTGTGATAAATCCAGTGAAGGACCCTAGCCTGGGAAGAACAGTGAGGAGTAAACATATTGGCTTTGCTGGTAGCAAAAACATCATGTAGCAACATCTTGCTTTCATACCAAAGGAAGGAATCAAGTAACAACAAGGGATGAATTGTCAGTGGTGCCAGGGAGAACTTGTTAGTTCACAGGTAGGCCTCTGTTCTCAGGCCCTTCCAGTCTCCCTTCCTGATCCCCTCCAAAGTCCCAGTGCAGGGGGAAAAATGTTTGCCCTGGTGCTGCGAAGTTGCTCTCACTTTCCCCTTATTATACCATATCTCAAAGTGGGCAGTTACAACTTCAGGCCCTCCTGTAGCAGGATAAACAAACACATTTACTGTACTAATTATGTTTCACCAAAAACCATATTTTAATTGCATGTGGGATACAAAAGATCCATCCTATTCTTAAGTGTGTTGAAAATGAAACTTAAGACAAATTAAATTTAACAGAGCTTAATCGAGAATCGGCAGCCCCCTGAACCAGAATAGGTTCAGAGTGACGCTGGTGCTACCTCATGGTCGGAGAGGATTTATGGACTGAAAAAGGAAAGTGAGATACGGAAGGTGGAAGTGAGGTGCAGAAACAGCCAGAGTGGTTACATCTCGGTATTTTCCTTATGTGAACATGGTTTGAACAGTTGGCTGTCTGCGATGGGTCAAGACACAGTGATTAGTAGAAGAGTATTTATACATCTAGTTAGGTTACAGTTCATTATGTAAGGAGAAACTTTTAGGCTGAACTTAAAATATGCAAGGAGGCAGCTTTAGGCTAAACTTCATTTTTAAAACATGACTATATTTCTGAAGGAAATGCATCTCTAGCTTTATAATAAAATGCAATAGAAAAATTCTACACAGCTGATTTCAAGACAATTTCTACAGACATTAGTCAATCACATCAATTGCATTACATCGGGTGTATACAATAACACTACCACATCTATTATTAGTCATCTTCTATTAATGATAATTCACCTTTCAGCTAAATTATCCCTGGCTATCCTAGCCTAGATGAGTCACTTCCTTCTCTGACCCATACCTGAAACTCAGAAACACAGTGTGAGTGACTTACTGACACATGGTTCATTAGATGTAGGTTAGTTTCTTATTTCCATCTCTGATCTCCACTCTAACATCTATGGTCCATTATTGCTTTCATTACACTGTAACTTTTTCTCTCCCCAAACACCTTTACCTTAAGACAGCTACCACCTGAAGAAACAAGGAAACAAAGCCAGGAATATGGGAGTCCTCAACCAGTATTCTCCATGAACATATTATTCCGGCCCCTTCAATCTACCACGTTCTGCCCTCAGACATCAATTGTCCACCTCCTCCCCTCTGCAGGGACTCCTCTGCCTCCTGGGTTTCATGAGTCCCTCTTGGTGTCCCCTGACCAGCTGCCTCTGTGGTGGTCAGGCTCCTCATCCCATTGTCCCTGCCTCACACCCATCATCAGTTCTTACAGGCCAATGACCTCATCTCAGCCACACAAAACAAAGAATATAGACTTTACAGAATTAGTTCAGGAAAGTCACTATACACATAAACAGCAACAACAACAACAACAAACCCCAGAGAGGAGGTGGAAATATGATTTCTAGGATTGCCACATTATATTATTTAAAATGTTTAATTTTCAACAACAACAGTGAACAAACAAACAAAAAAAACCATAAAGATGCAAATAAACAAGAAAGTATGGCCCACAGAAGGGGGAAAAGTAGTCAATAGAAACTGTCCCTGAGGAAGCTCAGACATTGGATTTACTAGACAAAGATAAAAATCAACTATTTTAATGT
>NW_012151840.1:4843803-4845980 GCF_000956105.1 Propithecus coquereli
TTTTGAAAAGCAGAAGCTTTAAATTTTGATGAAGTCCAATATTTTATTTTTGAATTGTGCCTTTTTGTCATATATGAAACATTTTTGCATAACCCAAAGTCGTAAAGATTTTCTCTTATGTTTTATTCTAGAAGTTTTATGGTTTTATTTTTTAATGTTATGATTCATTGAGTTAATTTTTATGGAGTATTAGGTATGATTTTTACAAATAGATGTTGAATTGTTTCAGCATCATTTGTTGAAATGATTGCCTTTGTACCTTTGCTTAAAATAAATTCATAAAATATCTTCTGGGTGTATTTTTGGATACTGTGCTCCATAGATCTACCTTTGCCTTGCTCCTCATGGTAGGAGAAAACATCCATTTTCTCACTATTAAGTACGATACTAGCGCTAAGGTTTTTTCTTGATACCCTTTATCACATTGAGGATGTTCCCTTGTAGTCCTTGCTGAGAGTTTTTATTATGAATTAATATTGAATTTTGTTTAAAGCTTTTTCCGTGTTTTCTGAGATGATCATATGCTTTTTAATTTCCCTTCAATGTGACACGAGCACAGTAATGTCTCAACTATTCTGAGCCTCTCCTCAGAACTAACTGATGGCCTGTCTGGATTTTTTTAAGTTTACAAAATAGGGCGTTTTTACAAATTGTAAGTATCTGTTGTAATGTGTAACCTAAATATGACCTGATGTCTTCAGCCTCTGAGTATAAGATGAGATCACAATAACTATATTTTCCCACAGCATAATAGCCGAAATGACAATTGTTTAAATAGTCACAGTATATCTCCATGTGATTTCTTGGAATCTACCAAGGGATGTGTCACATGGTCATAGAAGCCAGTCTGGCAGCTCTCATGGTCACACAGTCCACACCATCTTCCTCTCCTGCCCCAGCTCACAACCTCAATGTGCACCCTGCTCAGAGGAGGTAAGGAGCCTCCTCCCTCCACTGAGAGTCATCCAGAAAACTTCAGAACTTCCCCAACCATTGAGATTGATTTTACTCTTCAGTTGTTGCCAGTGACTCAAGATTATGCCCATTTGAAGCAAAAAGGGCCTTCATGCTTACTTCCACTGAACCACAAGTCAAGTTAAAAAACTATGCATTTCTGCAGAAAACTCTGAACCCCCAGACCTTGTTAGGCCTTGTTCTTACATGCCCCACAGAACCTGCAATTTCTCTAAGCCACACCACAGTTGTAGTTCATCCTTTGGTGCTTCCCCGCGTGGCTGGATCATCAGTCGGCCCTGTGAGGGCAGGCTGTGACTCTCTCACCTATGGCTGCTTCCCCAGGGCTGAGCACAGTGCTTCACCCACAGCTGACAACTAAAGTTTGCTGAGTGTAGGAATTCGGTGGTTCAGGATTGAGTGAGAAGAAATTCAGGAGGAAGTGTTGATGACGGCAGTTAGGAAAGAGGAGGATCAGGTCTGTGGGAGACAAGACGGCGGGTGAAGTCCCCATCCTAGTCACACTCCAAGAGTGCTGTTAGTGCCACATCCATTAGGCTGATCTCTTCTCTCTGTGTGATTGTCTAAAACAAGACACTATCAAGTAATTACACTGGGACACAAATTGGAAATGAGGACTCCCCAGGGATTCCAGGAGGGAGAGGAACCCTATCCTCATGGCATTCTCTAAGGCCTTGCCCTGTCCAGCAGAGCTGTTGAGAATAGAATTATTAAAGTTTATTTGTAGTCCTATATTTTTCCTTGAATATAGCATATTGTAATAGATTCAATTGGGCAAATAGTTTTCAGTTTACATGAATTTATTAAAAAAAACCCCATAATATGCTGAAAAATAAAATAAAATTAAATTAAAAAAACAGGATATTTTCAGCTCTGTATAATTTACTTATTTTTCCATCAAAAGCCCCTTCATGCCCAGAAACTCCATGCTGCCTCGTGGGTGCCAAGAGGTCATCCGAGGGGCTCCCAGGAGACAGGGCCTCTGCACATTCCCTCATCACCTGGCCAGGTGCCTCACTGCTGGGAGTTCAGCAGTGGATCGCATCTGAAGGCCATGGCCACTGGGTAACTGGGGACTCTGCATATTATATATATTACAAAATTTATCACTTGAGATGAGTTTCATGATTTGTTCACTTGTCTGTTTGTGTGTCAGTCCTGTTAGATCACAAACTCAGGAAAGAATTCTGTCATGGTCATAC
>NW_012151840.1:4846030-4847285 GCF_000956105.1 Propithecus coquereli
GAACTATAAGAGTGATGTATAAAGCATTTTTATCTCTAGTATGAAGGTTTAAAAGACAAAGCTTTAAAACAACTGTAGCCACAATAAATTATTAAGGGATACAAGGTACCAAAAAAAGGTCAATTTTGACATCAAAACCATAAAAGGTGGGTGGGGAGAGAGTGAACGTGTAGTTTTTGTTTGTGATTAAAGTTAAGTTGTTAATCAGCTTAAATAGCCTATTTTAAATTTAGATGTTTTATATAAGCCCATGATAACCACAGAGCAAAAACCTATAGCTGATTCACAAAATATAAAAAGAAAACATTCAAAGTAGTCCACCAGAAAAAACCACCAAATCACAAAGAAGATAGCAAGAGATGAAGAAAAAGCAAAATATCTACAAAACAACTAAAAAACAATTAACAAAATGGCAGGAGAAAGTCTTATCCATCAATAATTACCTTGAATGTGAATGGATTAAATTATCCAATCAAAAGATATAGAATGGATGAATAGATTTTTTTTTAAAAAAAGATCTAACCATATGTTACCTACAAGAGACTCACTGTGCTAGTAAGGACACACATAGACTAAAAGTGAAGGGATGGAAAAAGATATCCCATGCATACAGAAACAAAAGGAGCAGGGATAGCTATACTTACAGCAGATAAAATATACTTTGTCAAAAACTATAAAAAATACAGAGAAGGCCATTATATAATGATAAAAGAGTCAAATAATCAAAAGGACATAACAATTATATATGCACCCAATATCAGAGCACCCATGCATAAAGAAATTATTAAATGATCTGAAGGAAAAGAAAAACTGCAATACAATAACAGTAAGAAACCTCTATATTTCACTTTCAACAATAAACAGATCATCTAGACAGAAAATCAATAAGCAAACACTGAGCTTGAATTACACTTTAGACCAAATTGACCTAACAGACATATACAAAACACTCCATCCAACAGCAACAGAATACACTTTCTTCTCAAGCCTATGCAAAACATTCTCCGAAATTGATATGTTAGACTGCAAAACAAGTCTTAACAAATTTAAGATTGAAATCATATCAGTCAATGACATGAAGTTAGAAATCAATAACTGGAAAAATCTTGTAAAATTCACCAATATGTGGAAATGAAGCAACATGCTCTTAAACAACCAATGGGTCACAGAAGAAATCAAAAAGAAAATAAAAAATTGTTCGTGATAAACAAAAATGGAAATAAAATATACCAAAACTTACGGGATACAGTGAAAG
>NW_012151840.1:4847335-4855404 GCF_000956105.1 Propithecus coquereli
CAGGTCCCACCGATGCCGGCGCCAGAGCTCCAGCTCCTGCGACCGGGGAAGTGGTCAGCAGGGTGGGGACTGCTGCTGACCTGCATCCTGATGCTGAGACAAGGGACTTTACAGGGAATCAAAATCTCAAGGACCAAGCAAAAGTCCCATCCTGACGCATCCTCTCCCAGACACCCTGTTCTGGCTTTCACGGGCTGAGCTGGAGTGTTCCTGTCAAGGGTCTGGGCTCTCTGCAGAAGGCTCTTCCTGTCTGATGTCTGGGATCTCCCAACTCCCCCGACTCCTGCCCCTGCCGAGGATTGGAGGTGCCTGTGCCTGATCCTGTCAAAAATAAAGTTTCTTCTGCTCATCGGCACTGGTGTCTCACTGGCCATCTCACTCCGTCTCTCCCCTCAGTTTCTTAGCTCTGCACTAGGAAAAATCAGCACATCTGATGCCCCTCTACTCGTGGAAGGACTGGGGAGGGTTTTCTGTTGGACTGAGAGGGAGAAAAGGATGCAAATTGTGTTGATTTGATGCCTTACGACTCTCAGTGGAAGAACTGACCTTTCCTGTGAAATCTGAGGGCTCCGATGCAGTTGGGGACTTTCTAGCCTGTGATATGGACTATTTTATTTTGATAAGCTGTTTCTGGAGTCCTAATTAAGAAACAGGCAATCAGGAGGCAAAGAAACAGAAAATAAGCAGAGGAGGAGCAGAATCAAGGATGGAGGAAGGAGATATCGGCCCCAAGGAAGAAGGATAACTCAATTACCTCACGATATCCAGACAGAGGGGGATGAAAGCTGAGAGAACCGTTTAAATTAATGAGGTCAGGGAACAGAGATGTGGCTGGGAGTTTAGCCAATGCGATGATCGGAGCGTGCAAAATGAGAATTTTAGGAAAAGAAAAAGAGAGAAAATGAGAAGTATTGCTGGAATTATAAATAGATATAATTAAAGAAGTAAGCATTTATTAAGTTTGTAACTCTGTACTACCTTGACATCAACACATAGGAGTCACAACCTCATTGAATTTGCATGTTTTGGTCTAAATTGTGAGACTCAGATGCTCCTGAGGTTGAGGTAACGTTTCCGTATGTGAATCAAGAGGAACAGCTCACTTCGACTGCCAGAAAGCCAGAGAAATGTCACAGAGCTTGAGCTACAGCGAAATTGCCTAAGATTAAGAAAAACTGATGTTAGGGACTAAGCAGAGCAGGTGAGGGGAAAAAACCAAAAAAACTAGAAGTCCATTGAATCAAAAAAGGACTTTATCAAATCCTGTGAATTAATTCTTAAAATGTAGGGATCAAAAATCCCTGAGAGAAGTGTGATATCAGAAGTGCACCAACAGGTCTGAAAATCGAAGACATTCATTAAAGTAGAATCCATAATTTCGGCCCCTAGTCTAAGTTTGGTTTGAAATAGCTGGAGAGCTCTCAGCCAGGGCAGGGACAAGGTGTGCTGCAGTGAAGGGGACAGAAGGCCCGGCCCCGAGGGAAAAGTGTGCCACAGCCTGCGAAGCTCCGTCCCTGGGATGTGAGCGACACCCACACGTGGGCCCAACAGTTCTGCACAGGCCGGGAAACGGCAGGCCACAAGCTGAGCAAAACTGGAGAACAGAGCCTGCCACCTGACAAGGGCTGTAGAACGAGGCTTGGAAGCCCCAAGCACCTCAAACCACCCCTCTGAAGAAAGGAAGAGTTCTGGCCATGGTTGAATCTAATCTAAGTGAAGAGAAAAGGGAACAGAGTCAACTGAAAGGACTAGCTGGGACACTAAAGAGCTCTTGGGAAGCTAGAAGTGAAAAATAAGCCCCTTAAAAATGAAGCCCTAGAGGGGAGTAACAGATCCCCAAAACTTACCCAGGTAACACCAAGTCCTAAGCTGGACCTATTTGTTCACTCAACACAGTTTTATGAAACATGGGTTATATGCTCAATTCGGGGCACTAGGTCTACAGCAGAGAATCAGAGAGACAAAGTCTTTTCTCTTGGGAACTCACATTCAAAATGGGTCCAAGGGGGACAGTTCCCAATTGCACATGCAATGCAGAGTGAAATACGGTGGCCCTCTCCTCGCCTGGTCTCTCATCCTCTGGAGGTGAGCGGACACTGTTGTTCATTTAATAAACCCAGACAAGACACTCAGCCTGGGCAAAATATTGAGACTTTGAGACTGTGGCTTTGGTGGTAACAAAAAAAGCATATCAAGTATTTGCTAGCTTCCACACCAAAAGACCACAGCCAAGAAAGGAGAGCGGATAGATTGTTAATACTAACGGACAAAGCGAGTGCACAGGCAGCCCTCTGTCCTCACGCTCTTCCTGTCTCCCTCCCTCCCTCTCTCCGCAGCCCCAGTGAAAGCACCTCTTCTCACAGCTGCTCTTTCTTCCCATGAATATTACTTGATTCATCACCTAAAGGAGATGGCTACATCTATAGGCCTCCCTGTCACAGGATAACCAGACACACAATTTTCATCAATGTTTATAAAAGATAATAATGCTTGGTCATCATTTTAATTAATATTTGTGATTTAAAAGATTTGTCTCATTCTTAAGTGCAGCGTTTCAGAGGGCAATGCATCTCTAATATTATAATTAAATGCAATGGAAAAATATGACATAGCTTATGCAACTGCATTTTCCAAAACCCTTGTCCAGTCACTGCCTACTCAGGTGTTCACAAGCTTCCCTGTGTCGACCTCATCATCACCGCACCCATCAAGTATTGTTCACAGGTCAGCTAATCTCCCTTCACCACCCCAACCAGCTTGGATCATTCCCTCCCCTAAACTATTCCCAGAGCTCTTAGAATAAATATCACAGTCACTAAGACGCTGACACAATGATTCTTAGATGTATTTTAACTTGCAAACCATGTCATCACGGCCTCTACAGATTTCTTGTCTCTATCTCTCATTTTGCCCCTCACATCTTTGGTCTCTTGTGCCTCTATCACTTTATGGCTTTTTCTCTCCCCTGACACCAGCTGTTATCTGGAGAAGCAGGATTCGAACTCATGAGTGACTCCAAAATGTTTGCTCTTAAAAAGCCCTTTACTCCGCCTCTCCACTTTGTCTTAGATCCCTCCAGTGTTCCTCTAAGCACCAGCATTTCCTCTTCTCCCTGGTGAGAACACCCTGGGTTCCATGTGGTCCTCTTGGAATGTCCGTCTGGCTGGCTGACCATAGATGGATCAAAGATCTACACCTCTGCCCCTGCTTCTTGTACAAATACTGTTGTCACAGACCAGTGACCTCATCTCACCTCTTATCCCCAAGTGGTCCAGGTAGCAACATCTTGACACATTCTGCCCCCAGAGTCACTCCAGGCAAAAGGGGACTAACGCCCCAAGGCTCTGACCTCAAGCCTGAGGACTTTCCATGCATTCATACTATAGCACTTGCCATATTGATTCATGCTTATTGTGTTCTTTGTCTGCCTGCCCCGCTACTGTGCGCTGCTCAAGAACAGAGATAAAATTGTATTCACTGCTAACTCTCCTGTGTACAGCACAATGTGCAGTGCGCCGTGCCAGTGTAGCATGTGTCCTGTTTGAATAATTGAGTAAATGGATGAGTGAATAAAGAATGAATAAGTGAGTAAATGAAAAAATTAAAGGACAGGCCTACAGGAAGGCTGAACCACGATTTGAAGAGTCCTATGACCTTCCTCATAGGAAAACTGTTGGCATCTGCCCAAGAAGATATGGATGGCCTAGGAATGGAGATTACAAGGAGCTGTACAGCTCAACATATTCTAAAGACAGAAGGAATGAAGGGAGGGAGGAAGGATGGAAGGAAGAAAGGAAGGAAGGAAGAGTAAAAGAAAAGTAAGAGATGGCAGGGCTACAGAAGGTTTAAAGGACAGGCATCTGGACAGTTGTGGGGCTTCCTGGATCCCTTTCACCAGAAAACCTGCCCTTCCTTCCCCCTTTCCCTCCCAACCACCACAACACAATGGCTCCACACCTCCCTGTGGTACCTGTGTCTCTGCCAGGGGCATGAGGACACACTGAGAGCCGAGTACCAGTGCCCTCCTGCTCAGGGCTGGGCACAGATACTCACATCCTTCAACCCCCTCAAGTGTCTCTCCCCCACCTCAGGGAACTTGCTTTCCTAAGAAGTTCTAATAGAAGGTTCTTGGCTATTCTGGGAATCTCATCTTCTCTCATCTTCAAAACCCCACCTCCCTCCTTTGTAGCTGCTAGCTCCCACCTCCTAGATGCTGCAGGATCAAGGCGTACAACTTTATGAATTAAAGAGTCTCCCTTTCAACTCCACCCACCTGCCCTCTGCCTGTCCTTTGTATTCAATCGCCAACTCTTGCTGTTCAATGATTCCACCATTCTTCAGTTCTTCCAGGCCCAGCACTGACCTGCAGAGAACATAGGTCCACCTCATGGCCCTAAAAATAATATTTCAGGGTAGATGTGACGGGATTTTATGCGCCAAGTTCGTAACTCCACGTTGGCAATCAGAGAAACAGTTCTCAGCCTCTGTTTTGTAACTTGAAGCGCGACAGCATGTCGTCTGCCAGGATCTCTAGAACCGAGCTTAGAGACTTGGCAGTGTCTCTAAGACAGATCTAGGTTCCTAAGTGCCACTAGGCCTCCTGCTGTTGGTGAATTTACCCAGAGATGTAGAAAGATGAAAACAGAATCAACCAAGAAAGCTTGATATGAGGCATTGGTACAGTCAGGGAAAGCCAGCAGTTACCAGTGATGACCTGCCTCTAAAAGTTGTCCCTGACAAGCGAGGTCTCAGTAATCGTAGGAACAGATTTTTCAGGCCTTGTCAGGGGACTTCCTGATCAATCCCAACACCTATTCATTCAATAATTCATTTGTTCAACATGTATTTATGTGGCACTGGTCTAAGTACTTGGATCACTGTGAAACAAGACAAATTCCCCTCTCAGGGAGCTCACATTCCATCGGAGGCATCTTCTGATTTCCTTGCAGGGCAGCAGATTTAGACAAAGGTGGTTCTATATATTCAGCTGGATTCTCATTCTGGGGCATTGGATAGATACTGGTCAAGGGTTGCTAAACCCAGTGAAGGCACCCATCATGGGAAAATTTTTGAGAATTTGATATTGTTGTTTTGTAGATATAAAAATACATCTAATGTCAGCTGGCTTCCACACCAAAGATAACTGCTAAGTAAGGCAAGGGATAGATTGGTGATTCCAAGAGTGAAACGTTTGTTGCAAAGTTGAACTGTCCTTGTCCCTTCCCAGTTTCCCTTTCTCACTTCCCAAGTCTCAGTGAGCCACAACATTCACCTAAGTGCCTTAAGAATGCTTCAGTTTCCTGCTTGTAAATTAATGTGAACATCTAAAAAAGATGTCCACAGCTGCAGCCTTTCCTGTATTGAGATAATCAGACATACTCAATGTAATAATAATAATCAAAATCTTGTCATTTTAAGATATATTTGAAATTTAAATGTTTGTTTCATTTTTATATAATTTTAATATATCATGATTCAGGATGAAATACATATATATATATAGTTATAATAAATGCATTGGGAAAATACTATAGAGTTTACTGCACTTTCTACAACCTTGGTCCACTGTGTGTCAGGTGTCCACAATCACTACATCAATCTTATCATAATCACACCCATCAATTATCATTCATCCTTGTGCTAATCTCTCTTAGCCATGCCAGCCAGGTTGAATCACTCTCTTCCCCAGCTTTCTTAGAACCAGTACGTCACCAAGATACTCAACCATGTCCCTTAAATGTGTGTTAATCTGTAAGACACGTCACCACAACTTTTGTAGATTTCTTATCCCTGTCTCTGGTTTTACCTGTGACATCCCTGGATCATTCATTGTACTTCCATACAAATAGATTTTTCTTTTCTGAGACATCTCTACTTTAACACAGCTATAGGAGAAGCAGGGAGGGATTCAAACACTCGAATGCCTGTCTCTAAAACAGAAACTCTTTTTTTCATATTTGTTGGCCATTTGTCTATCTTCTTCTTAAAAACTTTTGTTCATGTTTTTGCCCACTTTTTGATGGGGTTGTTTGTTTTCTTCTTGCTGATTTGTTTGAGTTCTTTGTAGATTTTGAATATCAGTCATTTGTTGGATGTATAGTTTGCAAATATTTTTTCCAATTCTATAGGCTGTCTATTCACTCTGTTGATTTCCTTTGCTGTGCAGAAGCTTTTTAATTTAATTAAGTCCCATGTATTTATTTTTGTTATTGCTATACTTGTCTTTGGGGTCTTAGTTATAAATTCTTTGCCTAAGCCAATGTCTAAAAGAGTTTTTCCTAGATTTTCCTATATTTTCTTCTAGAATTTTTATAGTTTCATGCCTTACACTTAAGTCTTTAAGCCATCTTGAATTAATTTTTACATATGGCAAGAGATAGATATCCTATTTCATTCCTATGCATGTGGCTATCCAATCTATTGAATAGAGCTTCCTTTCCATACACTTACAACAATATATGTTGTTGTCTGCTTTGTTTAAGATGACTTGGTTGTAGGTAGATGGCTTTATTTCTTGGTTCTCTATTCTGTCCCACTTTTATACCAGTACTATGCTGTTTTGGTTACCAGAGACTTGTAGTATAATTTGAAGTCAGGTAATGTGATGCTTCCAGATTTGTTCTTTTTACTTAAAATAGCTTTGACTATTCAAGCTCTTTTTTGGTTCCAAATGGAATTCAATATCACTGATCACTAATCATCAGGGAAATCCAAATTAAAACTACAATGAGATACCACATCATCCCTATCAGAATGGCCATCATTAAAAACTCAAAAAACAACAGATGCTGGCATGGATGAAGACAGAAAAGAACCCTTCTATACTGTTGGTGGGACTGAAAATTAGTCAACTTCTATGGAAAATAGACAGGAGATTCCTCAAGGAAATAAATGTAGACCTACCATTTGATCCAGTGGTCCCACTACTGGATATCTACCCAAAGGAAATGAAGTCATTTTATCAAAAAGACACCAACATTCAAATGTTTATTGTGGCACAATTCACAATTGCAAAGATGTGGAATCAACCTAAGTGCCCTTAAACTCATGAGTGGATAAAGAAAATGTGGTGTGTGTATATATATATACGCCATGGAGTACTACTCAGCCACAGAAAGGAATGAAATAATGTCATATGCAGCAACATGTAGGGAACTAGAGACCATTATCCTAAGGGAAGTATCTCAGGAAGGGAAAACCAAACACTGTATGTTCTCACTAATAAGTGGGAGCTAATAGATGGGTGTTGGGAAATAGGCTAAGAGATGTGAAATGTTTCAGGAGTTTTGCAGAGCTTTGCCTTGAAGGAATCTGTGGACATGTTAGCTCACAGAATAGAAGCTGCTTCCAACAGAGGAGGCATTTTCAGAGGACGTTTGCAAAGCAACGTTTCTTCTTTGCTGCCGGCCATCGCCTTGAGCTTTTTTGCAAGGCAGAAGCTCGGTTTAGGTCCTTGGTGGAGCAGCTGATTAAAATGCCTGCCCAGCAGATAACGTGCAGCTGAAACTATCCTAGACTTCAAGGCTATTCCTGCTTCACTCCTAACTACATGTCTCTGTGTTTAGAAGAAGTAGATTAGAGTAGTATACAGACTCAGTGTTCTCATTTTATACATTTTACCTTTAATTTGTATGCTCAGCTAAGTCTGTTTCTAACTTAGGGTTTAACATGCTTATCATAGAAAAATTGTGTAACCATCTATTCTTGTAGACAGAATTAGGTAAGGTTCCCCTGGAAAACTCAAAAATTGAACTGTACACGTAATTCTTTAACAAAAGACAACTATTTGCTGTAACAATAAATACTGATGTGGGATTTCAGTCGTGACATCACAACTCACGGGAATGCTGGAGGACCCCTAACTCCCCCATCATTTAAACTGCACTTTGTCTCCATCTCAATCATTTCTCCGTCTATATTATTTCTTTATTTCCTATTATTTCCAAATCACTTGCGATGATCCTGCCTTGGGGCCTGTTTTGCTGGGAGAGTAGCTAACTCCTAGCAGATGGGTATACACAGGCACAAAGAGATAGAAAGGACATGAGAAACCAAGAAGTGGGAAGGGT
>NW_012151840.1:4856687-4859025 GCF_000956105.1 Propithecus coquereli
CTCCTCTCAGTTGTCCCCCAGGTCCTACTCAGAGATCCTGCTCAGTGCCCACCTGCAGTCTCTTCCTGCTGAGCCTTAGCTCTGGGGGCTGCCCTTGCTCTAGCTCTGGAGAACACATCTGCCCCGGCCATCCTGGGCTTTACATACACACGGGGCACAGTATCAGAGCTTCAGCTGTCATCACTCAGCAGTGGCAAGAGCCCTGAAAACAAAAAAGGAGTAGGGCTAGATGATCCAATGAGCCAAGGAGATAAGTATCTTCACAGTGTAATGTTTTTCCTCCTCCATTGTCATGCCACTTTCTAGGTTGAGAAGTCTCATGGAACACTGATGATGATGGTAGGAATGGGAGATGCCCTCACAGAATTTGCTGTTTAAGCTAAAAATCAGGTATGCACCACCAATCCCAATCATTTTTGTTTTTAAACCATGTGCATCCATAAATAGCTAGTTTCCAGCTCTCAGTGTGTCCTGGATTTTATTAGCCTCATGTTGGGTCTAATTTTCAGAATGACCCTCAATGAGCAGAATCCCCAGGTATTGCCCCAACTACCATATTGTGATCATTATGAAGCTTCCACTCAGCTTCCCTGAACCTACTTCTTGTTTGTCCTTTGTGACCTAGAATCATGGCATTTATTGATTTGATTGATGTTAGAAAAAGTAGAGAATCCAAAAGATGCCCCCTTGTTATACCTTCTTCAAGCCTTCTAACTAGTGTATTAAGCAGTCTAAACTCAATATGATAAAAAATATTTGTCTAATTCAGTCACTTCCTTCTCCTATGCTGTGTTGAGCCTCCCTTGAAATATCTCAGGGAAATGCCACATTTCTTAAGTTACTTTTATGGGTAATAAAGTCCAGACAAGCCAAATTTAATTCTGTGCAAAACTTCAAACTCAAATCTTCCCTTCCCCATGAGCACTGCCCAGGACTCTCCCAAGAAATTGTAGTTGGATGAGGACATGACGGATTTTTTCACTCATTCACCTCCCCCACCTTCCCCTGAGCACCCCTTCCTTTTCCATTGTGCTGGGAGATGGGAAAGGGAAGAGGAATCATTTCAAATTTGACTGTACCATCAGCCTGCTCTGTTGGCAGCTTGCTCCCTCTGTGTGGTAGGCTCCACATGAGGGCTGTCTTATAGGATGCTTATGAGGGTTCTTCTGGAGCATCTGCAGGGATCTCCCCCCAGCACAGTTCCTAGACATGGGATGTGCAGTTGGATTTGAGTCAGATACGCCCTAAGCTCCCACCTTCACTGGCACAAGCCACAGCCTCTCGATGCTGAGATCTCTCTGCCCAACTGACAACCATCCTAAGCACAACACCAGCAGCACTGTGCAAGCTGGTTTTCCTTCCCCGATGTCCTCTGCTGCCCTGTCTCAACGCCCTGTTCTCTCTCTTCAATTCCTTTTCTTCATTCAACAATAGGTTCAGAGGGAAAATCAGCAAGTCTACTAATACAGCAGTCTTGGTCTTCCTTTCTTGCAGGGACCTTTAACATCTACAGGTTGTCATGAATCCTCCTCCTTCAGTTGACCTCTTTTGTAGGAGAGCAAGCAGTTCCCCTCCCCTGTAAAAGACAAGGGGAAAACCATTGCATTCTCTTCTAGGACAATAACTTCCCTATCTAAAAAATTCTCATCAAAGTTCAGCCTTCTAAATATAAAGCTGGAACAGAGAAATAGAGTTATATTTTTCTCTTAGCTAGTACTGAAGAGATTTTCAGCTGTCTCTTCTAGGCATACTTTAACATATGGGGATAAGAGGCATCTATTATTTTCAGCTTTTGGACTTTAGCCAACATTTCAGAGTAAGAAAAAACTTCTAACTCAACATCCTCTTATACACTGGATCCAACCAGAGCTTTCTTGTGGTATTAGGGAGGTGTGTATACCTCAAAATACTACAACTTAATCTCAGGGGGAAATTAGAATCTATATAAGAAACTTAGGGACACATACCTTCAAACTGACATTGAAGATGCGTTGCACTTTCTAGCTACCTCTTCCCATTTTTCTTAAAAATGACTCAGCTGCTTGCCATGGAATTTGATCATTGTGGCATAGGAGGGACAGAACTGAGAACGAACCATGAGTTAGTGTAAGCAAAGGGAGAAGAATTTTGTGTTTATTGATTCATCCTTGATTGCTAATATAGAATGTCCAAAGTGCACTCCAAGGAACTAAACCTGAGATCCTGCACTGTTTGTTCTTAGGGTACCAATTGGAATGACTATATCATGAAATTTTCCCAAGGTTTACCCAGCCAGACCAGTCTCTGTATTTCCTTGTTGTCTCAGGATCACAGGAAGCCAACTGCCACAGGATGGGAC
>NW_012151840.1:4864735-4868692 GCF_000956105.1 Propithecus coquereli
ATATCCTGCCAGGTCAATTCAACTTGAGATCAGTTTCCATTGTCCTTCCTGAAGATCATATCTCAGGAAGCAGTGGTCTTAAGAGCAAGGGCTTTCTAAACCATTCATAGAGGAGACACCGGCCTGAAACTTTTGCACTGACCTTTTTCTTTGGTCTATCCAGACTCACTGACCTCCTGCCGAGATGTCCTGCCAGCAGAACCAGCAGCAGTGCCAGCCCCCGCCCAAGTGCCCCTCACCTAAATGTCCCCCGAAGAGCCCGGCACAGTGTCTGCCCCCAGTCTCCTCCGGCTGTGCTCCAAGCTCCGGGGGCTGCTCTGGCCCCAGCTCCGAGGGCGGCTGCTGCCTGAGCCACCACAGGCGCCGCAGGTCCCACCGATGCCGACGCCAGAGCTCTAGCTCCTGCGACCGGGGCAGTGGTCAGCAGGGCGGGGACTGCTGCTGACCTGCATCCTGATGCTGAGACAAGGGACTTTTGAGGAAACTAAGTCCAAGGACCATCCCAAGCCCGCCTTGCTCCCTGCTCATATTCAAATCTCTTTTCCTTTGACCAGTGCTGAGGAGTTCCCCTGAGAGAAGTCTGATCTCCCCCCAGTGGCTCTTCCTGTCCATTCTCCAGGAACTCACAGAATGTCCAGGGGGTGCAATATCTGCCTAGCCAATTGTCATCACCTGTGTCTGACCCTATGAAAAAATAAAGCTTTTGTTCTGTCAGCACACTGGGCACTCTCTGACTTTGCTTCCACCCAGTCCGCTCTGTGGGCCTCTGCTCCTTCAGCCATCACTGCCTGGCAGAGGGAACAGATCCCAACTCCAGACCAGAAGAACAGCAGTTCTAATGCCTCTGAGGGGACCTGCAGGAAGGTTTTATCTTGGGGTGCTGGCTCAGAGCCCGTAGGAGGGCCTGATTTTCCCCTATGACGTGGTATGGGACATGTTCTAACTGGTGCCTAGACTCCTTTGGAAGGTGATGACTACCACCAGGACATGAAAAGGTATTCTAGGATCCCAACTATGAGACAGGAAATGGGAAGGCAAAGGATCCAGAAACTAGCAGAAAAGTTGCTTAGAGACCAGGGGAGGAAAGGAAGTCCTCAGGGATGATTAATAACTCAATTTCTTCAATAAAGACCCAGGGTGCAATGGTGAGAGTTAAAACCAAAGAGATTGTGGATACAGAAAAAAAATGGGACTGAGGTTCTGTAAATAAGTGTCTTATGCCAGAATATCGGAAAGAAGAAAAAAATGGAAGTGAGAAATGGTGCTGATTTTATAAATGGATATAATTGTAAGATCAAATATTGACTTAGTGCTTATGACGAGCCAGACATTGTCCTAAGTATCCGACATATACTTCCTCGATTAATCCTCCTGACAACCCTTCGTGGTAGGTACTCTTATTATCTCGCATTACAGGTAACAGAAACATAATTGCCGCATGTTGTCTTAACTTGCCAAGGTCACGCAGAAGTCTGGTTGCAGAGACTGTCATCATCACTGCCATGCTATTCTGATTTGCTTCAAACCAAGATATAAAGTTCTTTCTAAATGGCTTTTTTCAGCCTAGCTCAATGTGTTTAACATTGCTTTTGGAACTCTATACCACTAAGATTCTAAACCATGTAAGTCATAGCTTCATATTTGGGAGAGAAAAGTACTGTCCCAGATTTTAGATGAAAGTGCAATGGTCAACTGACCACAGTTCTTCACCCTGTGTTGAAACCATTACTTTGCATGTGAACCAACAGTGACATTTCCTATCGACTGAAAATCGTTGAGATGATGGTAAAACAGAAATGATAAGACAAACCCAAGCCAGCATATTCCTTTAAATCAAACTAAAAAATCAAAGAGACACCTTAGAATTCTACTTCTAGGTATGTTCCCCAAAGAATTGAAAGCAGTGACTCAAATATTTGTGCACCAGTGTTCATAGCAGCATTATTCACAATTGCCAAAAGGTGGCAGCAACCCAAACATCCATCAACAGATGAATGGTTGAGCAAAACGTGGTATATGCATACAATGGAATGTTATTCAGCTTTAAAAAAAATGAAATTTTGGTACGTGCTACAACATGGATGAGCCTTAACAAAGTTATGTTAAGTGAAATGAGCCAAACAACAGAGGACAAATAGTGTATGATTCCATTTATATGAGTACCTAGCACAGTCAAATTCAGAGATACAAAAAGTACGAGAGAAGTTACCAGGGGCTTGGGGAAGAGGGGAATGGTGATTTATTATTTAATAGATACAGAATTTCTGTTTGAGGTGATAAAAAAAGTTCTAGAAATGGACAATGGCAATGATTGTACAACACTGTGAATGTACTTAATGCCACTGAATTATACACCAAAAAATGGTTACAATGATAAATTTTATGTTAAATATATTTTATCACAATTTTTAAAAATATTGTTTTAAAAAGATACATTATAAAGGCTGAGCTAAAGTCAAACCACTGCAGTACCATGTGAGTTCATAAAAATTAAAAGTTTTCTAAAGCCCTTTGGAAGTGGCAAACTGGAAATTTGTTTCTCCTCCAATATTCATGGACACCCAGTTCCTTTGACTTTAGGAACAAAGAGTTAACAGCAATACTCCATAGAACAGGGTTAATGTCAGCTATGCTCTGAAATTTACAGCCCAGGTCAACCGGCTTAGATAAGATTTCTTGAAGATGTAAATACAGCTATGGGAATCACATTACAGCAGGCTTTGAGTTCACAGCTACAGACAGGCTATTTGCTCTCACACCCCAAAGTATGAGAAATTCTTGAGTAGTACTCAGCCAGGAAACATGAAGGGCGTTGAGTCATAACTTAAATAAAACACACACACAGAAACTGATGTTCCAGGATAGAAAAACTTGGCCTCAAAGTAAGATTTGTTTCCATTTATTTGAGAGTTTTCAATGCCTAACAGAAAAAGCCATTTGTGGACTCATAGCCATAAAAATGACTGATTTGTATGGAATCACCTCACCAGAACATTTACTGGAATTTATAAACCAAATTTATGATTGCACATGAGCAACCAGAAGAATTGTGTTGAGCCTTCAGGTTCCAAGTGGAAGAATGAGAACATGCAGCCTGCCAGGAGATGTGGAATGGGTGCTGGAGACTCAGAAGCACCTCAAGATCATCACTCAGGAAAACCACCAGAATTCTACATGTTGGTAAATCCAATCTGGGTTAAGAGAAAAGGCAACAGGTTCAATCGACAAATTTCATACCAGAAACCTGAAGTAATGCATGTATGATCCACCTCCCTAAGTGGGAAGTCCTAGGGGTAGAGAGAAATAGGTTCCCCCAGATATCATCAGATCCAGCTCAGGACATATTTATTCAACAATTCTCTATGCCATAAATGTTTATTGAGCTATTCCATCTGCTGGGCACCATTATAGGCACTGAGGATAGCTGTTCTGTCCGAATGAATCACTCCTATCTCTGTACCATGTCTCTTAGAATCAATTCCACAGCCAGCTAGATAGTCATACCGTGTTCCTTGCATTTGTCTTAATTTTTCAGTTTTATCACCTCAACACTTAAAGATTCCTAATATCTATTATTGGCTTTACCTTAAACATCTCTACTTCATTTCATCACAATCATTTCATGGTTGTCTCCTTGTCCAAATCCCCCTGACTTTACACAGCTGTTAAATGGACAAGCAATTGTATATCCAAAATCATACTGGCTGGCAAGGGCAGAGTTGAGGGGTGTGTGTGTGTGTGTGTGTGTGTGTGTGTGTGTGTGTGTATGTGCATATATATACCCATACATGCTTATATATATATATATATGGCATACTTGAGTTGTACTCACTAATTCGTAGGTATTATTAGAAGAATCCAAAGAATGCATTAAATCCAAACTGTGAACGTCTGACCCCCAAATCTATGCTCTTGATTAAATTACTCTTCTTCTTCCAGTTCTTTGCTTTCTCTGAC
>NW_012151840.1:4868742-4869706 GCF_000956105.1 Propithecus coquereli
AAGCCAACTGCCACAGGATGGGACTCCTGGGACTGGTGATTCTCAGGGAGTTGCCCTTGTGCTGTGGGGGAAGTGACCACACCATGATCTTATAGTTATTGTCTGTCATCGCAGGATAAATGCTATTCACGTGACGCCTGTGGAGCACATGATCTTGTGAGGAAAAGGAGGGTAAGAGACAGGAGCAACTCCTCAAGGTAGACGTGAGATTAATGAGCGCCATCTCCAGGTTTTGTGGGGAGCCTTCCAAGACAAGCAGTAGGGAATGAGGCTGGAAGAAAGCCTGGCAGATGTCCACTGTGTTTTGTAAAAGAGAGATAAAACTATTCGTTGAAAGTCATTGAAAAGAATGTTTTGATCCTTTGAAACTTGCCCAAAATGTGTGATTTATGTTCCCTTTTCTATTCTTGCTCCCTCGTCTTGCCTCCCCTGCTGCCAGTGACTCAGGGTTATAACAGGCTTGCTTCTGATGACACGAGATACAGAGAAATAAATGTTCACTTTCGCAGCAAAGTTTAGACCCTGGTATCTTTTTCTTACACACCCCATGGCACTTGGAATTCCTCTTGGGGGCATTATCACTGGTGTGGCTAATTCTTCTATGTCTGTTCAATCTGCTAGACTGTAAACTCACTGAAGAAAGAGGCCATGACTCATCCCCTACCTGCTCTACCCCTGCTGCTGACCGTGATGCCTGGCCATCATCGTTGCTGAGAAAAGAAGGAGCAGCCCAGACTGCTGGCCACAAGCTAGCCTGGCTCTAGGAGCTAGCTATGATGTTCTCCTATTGAATAAAAACAATTTCACAGAACTGCAGCATCAGACAAGCTAACTTTGTGACCATGAGGGAGCAAAACAAAAACAAGATGACTCTGAGCATCAATGAAACAGGAGCACTGTCCTAACCACAAGAATGACCAGGCATCCCCTTTTCTCCACTGGTATGAGTGACTGCTACCTCTTT
>NW_012151840.1:4871226-4873678 GCF_000956105.1 Propithecus coquereli
TGAACAAACTGGCTTTTTTAATATTAGGTATGAATCTTGTGATCTCAATTGTTGTAGCCTTTTTCACCATTTTGTCTGCTTATCCATACAATCCTACCTTGGCTCTAGTTCTTTTAGAGGCCCCACCTTCTCCAGACTGGGCCTGGGTCCCATCTTCCAACCATTACCTAACACATCTCATTTCTAGAGTCCAGTGGTCTCAGATCACCCAACATTCCCGAGAGTCAAAGGCCAATTACATCTGAACAAATCATTCTCCTTCAGAACATGCAGAGAAACAGGAAATCAATGTCCAAAAGACAGAAGTATTTGCAGACATTTGTGTCACAGGACAAATCACATGGTATCAGACATAAATGTTTATTTCTCAGATGTCAGTCCAGTTAAACTTGAAATGCTCAATATCAGGAAATGTGTCATATCCATCTCTACATTCTCACTGCAAAATGCAAGGGGCAGAGCCCAAGTTAAAGCATCCGAGCTGAATGAGTGAAAGGAGAAGAAAATGTAGGTCCCCAACACACCTGGAGAGCAGTCATCAAGATTTCCTGGTTCCCTCTTGTCAGGGATGTTGGCAAGCATGCAGGAAGATGCTGAAGACCAGGGATGGGAGTGTCTGGCACTGCCCCCTCCCTGGTTGCGAAAGCAGCAGCATGCTTGGGCTGTGCATCACAAACCCTGCACGGGATAAAAGCGCTCCTGCCCTGGGCTCCTCATCCACAGCCTCTGCAGGAACAGCCTCCTCCTCTTGTCCTGCCTCTCTGCATCTGGTGAGTGTCTAGCAGGGACAGATGCTCAGCTGGGAGCGTCTGGGGAAGACAAGCACAGATTTTAGTAGAGAAGAGGGAAGCAGAGGTGTCCGATGTGGAGGTAGCAGGAAGGGGACTTTGGAGGACAGCTGGGGGCAGTGGAGGGGACCATGAGCCGGAACCTCTGTGGGATGCATCAGAGTCCTGGCTCTCCGCAGTCCCTCCACTCTTTTCCTGAAAGATGTGCACATGCCAAGAGACAATCTCTGGAGTCATTATCCAATTGAGTGTATCTGCTGTAATGTTTCTGTGAAGACAGAAGGACTTGGGGCCCAGTTAGAAGATATCAGCATTCTTTTCTGGAAGGGGGGCAAAGTGGAAAGCAATATCCTGCCAGGTCAATTCAACTTGAGATCAGTTTCCATTGTCCTTCCTGAAGATCATATCTCAGGAAGCAGTGGTCTTAAGAGCAAGGGCTTTATAAACCATTCATAGAGGAGACACTGGCCTGAAACTTTTGCACTGACCTTTTTCTTTGATCTATCCAGACTCACTGACCTCCTGCCGAGATGTCCTGCCAGCAGAACCAGCAGCAGTGCCAGCCCCCGCCCAAGTGCCCCTCACCTAAGTGTCCCCCGAAGAGCCAGGCACAGTGTCTGCCCCCAGTCTCCTCCGGCTGTGCTCCAAGCTCCGGGGGCTGCTCTGGCTCCAGCTCCGAGGGCGGCTGCTGCCTGAGCCACCACAGGCGCCGCAGGTCCCACCGATGCCGACGCCAGAGCTCCAGCTCCTGCGACCCGGGCAGTGGTCAGCAGGGCGGGGACTGCTGCTGACCTGCATCCTGATGCTGAGACAAGCGACTTTTGAGGAAACTAAGTCCAAGGACCATCCCAAGCCCGCCTTGTTCCCTGCTCATATTCGAATCTCTTTTCCTTTGGCCAGTGCTGAGGAGTTCCCCTGAGAGAAGTCTGATCTCCCCCCAGTGGCTCTTCCTGTCCATTCTCCAGGGACCCACAGAATGTCCAGGGCGTGCAATATCTGCCTAGCCAATTGTCTCACCTGTGTCTGACCCTATGAAAAAATAAAGCTTTTGTTCTGTCAGCACACTGGGCACTCTCTGACTTTGCTTCCACCCAGTCTGCTCTGTGGGCCTCTGCTCCTTTAGCCATCACTGCCTGGCAGACGGAACAGATCCCAACTCCAGACCAGAAGAACAGCAGTTCTAATGCCTCTGAAGGGGCCTGCAGGAAGGTTTTATCTTGGGGTGCTGGCTCGGAGCCTGTAGGAGGGCCTGATTTTCCCCTGTGATGTGGTATGGGACATGCTCTAACTGGTGCCCAGACTCCTTTGGAAGGTGATGACTACCACCAGGACATGAAAAGGTATTCTAGGATCCCAACTATGAGACAGGAAATGGGAAGGCAAAGGATCCAGAAACTAGCAGAAAAGTTGCTTAGAGACCAGGGGAGGAAAGGAAGTCCTCAGGGATGATTAATAACTCAATTTCTTCAGTAAAGACCCAGGGTGCAATGGTGAGAGTTAAAACCAAAGAGATTGTGGATACAGAAAAAAAATGGGACTGAGGTTCTGTAAATAAGTGTCTTATGCCAGAATATCGGAAAGAAGAAAAAAATGGAAGTGAGAAATGGTGCTGATTTTATAAATGGATATAATTGTAAGATCAAATATTGACTTAGTGCTTATGA
>NW_012151840.1:4873728-4874745 GCF_000956105.1 Propithecus coquereli
GCTACCTCTTTACCAATTATACCTCTAGACTTGCCTCATTGCTACAGCTTTCCAGTTAAAAAATATTAAGATACTCAATCATAGAAATGCCTCTGCTTTCTAATAGCACCCAATCCAGACCAAAACTTCACTTCTTTGAGCCATCCTCAAGATTACCTAACAATGAACCCAAATCCTATGAAAAGCACCTCTTGATGTTTCTGTATAGTATACGACCTCCACCATTGCAATGAGCCAAGCAACATAACTTTGTTCTACTACAGGTGTGTTCCTGGTGCTCTTTCCATGGGGAACATTGATGCTGTTCACTAGAAGGGTATTAAATGAAGGAATATTGGAATGAATAACTTGCAAGAGGAGGAATTTCTTAGGGACAGGGGTGCTAGTGATGGCAGTCAGGAAAGGTTAGGGGCTCAGGGCAAATAATGAGGAAAGACAGAGGTGGTGTCTGCAACCAGAGACACAGACCAGGGACTAGTGTACACCATTGAGAAGATTCAGAGTTCCCCAGTAGCATGCCTTCTTTAGACTGGCCTCTGCCCATCTGGCATTCTCTTGGCCTCCATCACCAGCAAAACTGGGAGAATAGCAATGTGTTTTTCATACCAGCTTCATCACTCAGTCTAGTATGAGTAAGTACTCATTTCACCCTTCATGAGTAATTCCTTCAACACACTAGCAATTGCGGGGGTCCTAAACAATGTGAAAGAAATGGACACCCCAGCATAGTTCTGGGGCCAAGCCTAAAAGTATTCCCTCAGCAGGAGACTCCTAGAGACAGGAGAATATCAGAGAGGAGAGTCTATGCCAGCTCTAACCCTTTGCCCTTCCTCCACCCCAAGCCGCATCGCTAGAGACCAAGTGCAATTTGTTTTCCCTTGGGTATCTCAAAATAAATCATGGAATCCCCCCATATTTTTGCAGAGGATAAGTTGTAAAGTGCATACCTTGATAGGGAATTTTATATCTAGATGCCATAAGCTATAAAATATAAAGAGCAATCACATACATTTATCA
>NW_012151840.1:4885115-4916359 GCF_000956105.1 Propithecus coquereli
AGAATGCATTAAATCCAAACTGTGAACGTCTGACCCCCAAATCTATGCTCTTGATTAAATTACTCTTCTTCTTCCAGTTCTTTGCTTTCTCTGACTTCCCACTTGGCTCTGTCATCCCCTAATACGGCGGTGTTACCTCTTCTTCCTCATGGCCCTGCTGCTGTCTCTTGAGTCCCGTGAGTTGCTCCTGAAGGTCCCACATAGGCCAGCTGTTCCTGTGAAGACATGGGTTTCACATCTCTATGCTGGCACATGTCCAGGTCCTGTTGTCCAGGCCAATGACCTCATCTCATCTACCACCCCAGGTGAGGGCAGGTGACAAGATTGGGACCCATCATCCCTCGGGGTCACTGTCACCCAAAAGCTGTGTTAAAAATGTCCATGAGATCTATAGAGGAAGGAAAAGGTGAAAACTTTATTTTCAGAGAGACAATCTGTAGATTGGAGAACGTAGCCTCCAAGGAAACTGAAAGCACACTCTCTGAATAGGAGATGGGGGAAGTTGGCATTTATGTCTTTCAGGATCTGTCTCACATACATATTTAGCAAGTTTGGGGAGAATTTATGAATATTTATGAGGGAAGTCAAGAGCATGCACAGTGGGTAAATACAATGAAATATGCATTCTATGTTTACTTTAGGGTGGAGTTTTAACATTAAAATGAGGTGGAATTTGGCTCTGTATGTCAAAAGGTAAACTATAGAGCATAAAGGAGGCATAGGGACGTTCTGTGTTCAGTCTCTGTAATCCGTCTGAAGTTGGCTCAAGGTCTGTGGTTGTTTATTTGGAAAGAATGTTTTAAGGCTGGTCTCCTGTCCAGTCAGGGTTGCTGGCAGAACCACAGGAGGGGCGCAGGAAGTACAACTGTCTGGCGTCAGGCAGACCACCAGGGCCAGTTGGGAAACTCCTGGTTGTAGCTGGTTTGACAATGTTTTCAAGGGCTAGTTTTTGCTCAATTACAGGAAAAAAAAATTTACAGTAGTAATACAGGGATACATGACCAACCCCTCTCCCTGTTATGGCTGCTTAATTTCGCTCCTGGTGTGTTTCCTCTTAGCCACAGGGAGTCCGTTTCATCTGTCAGCTAGCGTCAGCCTAAAGCATGAGGACTTCCCACACACGTGTGTTACACAGTTTATCTCATTGGATCCTAGCCCTTTGTGTGCTTAGCTGTCTATTCCATTTCAGTTAGAACAGAAATTATATTTTATTCATTTCCTCTTTGCTCAGAACAGTATGCGTAATCTAAGGGGGACCAGTACATGTTGAGCGAGTGCATGAGTGAATGAATGAAAAATAAGAGCTTCAAGCACACAGCAGTTCTGAAGGATAGGTAGTAGCTGGACTGTGTGGGAGCTTTCTGAAACTTTTCTGTCAGAAAAACTCTTGGCGTCTGTCTAGGGAGAAGCAAGGACTTGGAGCTGGAGGGTAGGAACACAGGAGTTTCCCCTTCACCGAGACTCTGTCCACACCAATCCCACCACCTGTCTCCTGTCAGTAAGCCAAAATACATATATATTTGCGGGGACAGAGAAACATGTGCTGGTCAGCCCATACCTGGAGTCAGACCCCTCATCCCCGGGCCTTGTGGGTGGGGAATTTGCCCCCAGCTGTAGCCACAGCTCTGGATGTACATGTGAAGAGACAATTCCCCTACATTTTGTGATAATTTGCTTTTCGGTGAGCTGCCACCTCTATGTCCTGTCAGGAAAATTAGAAGGCAGCAATGCCAAACCCCTCCGGTGTGCCCCTAACATGCCCACCCAGGGCTCATCTCTGTGCCCTTCCACTGTCTCTCCCTGTGTGGTTCCAGCTCACGGACTGCTTCTGCCTGAACCAGCACAGGCCCTTGAAATCCAACAAAAGCCAATATCAAACCATCTAAAGTTGTGGCAGTGGCCCTTGGCCTCCAGCTGCCGCTGCCAGGACCACTCACCCATCAATCCACGTGGCACCTTTGAGTGAACTAGAAAAGATGGGCACAGACTGGTGCTCACATACAGCTGGGCCAGCAACAAGCTGGATTTCAGTCCCCACTTTCTCCATAGGCCAGATGTCCTTGTGCGGTGACCATCCTGCCCCCTAGTATGGGTCCAGGGGTTGCTGTTGATGGTGGCCCTGAGGCCTGTGGAGGAGCAACACTGGAAGAAACAAAGGGTGATGACCTGCCCCAGTCTGATGTCCCCCCAACCTCCTCTTCTCCAGTGTTGAAGCCCCATGGTGCTCTGCAAAAGGAGTCTAAATGGCCCCAAGAGAGCTCATTCTGTTTGTTTTTGGGGTTCCCCATCCCTCACATCCAGCCAACCCCCAAGCCCTAGGGAATCAGCGAGTCAGCCCCCAGGAGAACTCACACATCTGCTCCCTCCTCTGAATCTCCTTTCCAGACAATGCCCAGAGTCTCCCTCTCTTCCTCCTCTCTGCTCTTTCCTGTGGGTCCCAATAGCAGATAACACTTCCAGGAGTTCAAAGGAAATCACCCATCAAAAACCGCCAATGAAACTCCATAAAATGGAAACAGACTTCAGCATGTTCCAGAAACAGAAAGGAAGCCAGTGCAGAGAATGTGGTGAGGAACAGAGAGTGAGGTAGGAGAGAGAGGTGGCAAGACACCAGTCATGGAGGACTTTGAGGCCAAGGTCAGGAGCCTGGAGTTTATTCCAAATGCCACAGAGCATTTTAAAGCTGAGGGACAGTCTAATCTGATCTATGACTTTTGGAATTTTTTAAATAATTGTCTTCCATGGGCAGAATGAAGTGGGGGGAGAGAGGGACAAGAATGGAAGCGGGAGGGCAATTAGAGGGCTACTGAAGTACTGCTTGAAGGACACCATTGTGACCCAAGCAAGGCAGTGCAAAGAGGAGGTGGAGAGACATAAGCAAATTCAGGAAATATTTAGGAAATGAGCTGGACAGTCCTTGAGGAATATTATTTGGATTGGATTTGAAGGGATAAGAGGAGAGTAAAAGTCTTCCTGCTTGGAGGTTTTCCTTTTTGCAGCAGCCACCTGAATGGTGACTCAGAGTCAAGTTCTGTCCTGGGTGCATCTTGGAGATGGGGTGAGCGTCCCTCTGCCTAAGAGCAGCCTGAGTCAGTCCTAGAGAAGAAACCTGCTAAACGCTCCAAAGGATGCTTGCCTCCTACACAATAACGCGCATGTTCCTTAGCGCTCCATCCAAGGCCCAGCACATCTGGCCTTACCTACCTCTCTAACCCCCTTTCCAGCCCCTCCCTCACTTGCCTGTGCTCCAGGTAGGTGGATTGTCTGTAATTCTTGGAAGCCATTCCACTCTCTGTGCCTGGCTTGTGCTACATGCGCTTAGTCCGAAATGGCCCCTTTGGCTTGAGGAATTTCTACCTATCCTGCTGGACCCAGATGACAGCTTAGCAATGAAGTCTCTTCCTGCCTGGCGCTCCACATCTTCCTTCCCCATCCCCATCGCCCAAGTCAGAATCAGCGTCCCATTATAGCACTTGTAATTGTCCGTCTTTTAATACCTGTCTGCTCCACTAGAAAGCGAGTCTGAGGCTTCCCTTGGAGGGTGTTCCGTTCCCCTCCCCCGCTCATATTTCTGTACTGTGGGCCCCGCCCTGCCCACCCTGCACTAAGTCGCACTCGGGACACTGCGCTGCTGGCTCGCACAGGGCCAGCGCGGCGTGGCGGGCTTGGGGACCAGCTACAGGCTGGCTGGAGCTCTGCGGTGATCGCTAGGTACATGTGCTTTGAGCCGCAGACACCACTGCGCTGGATATGCCCCCAAGCCACCGATCCGACCCACATCAGAGTGGGGTCTGCTCAGTGGCTCAGAGCGCAAGGGAAAAAAAGGCAGTGTTGGGTCAAAAACCGTAATCAGGAGCGCAGACGAGAATAGGGAGATGGCATCGCTACAACTGCAGTTCCAACCACGTGGGCTGGCCTCCAGGGCGCCCTTCGCGGGCGGAGAAAGTGGCCCACAGCCACCTAGCGGCCATCTGCCGCCGGTGCTCCGGGCTCCTCCCCTGAGGCCGCTTCCAGACAGCGGGGAGCAGCCCTGGCTAACTGCGGAATTTTCAACAGCAGGGGGCAAAAATTATCCTAACAAAGTTTTAAAAGGAAAAGGAAAACAAGATAAAGGTGTTTGTATAGAATATTCAACAACATTAATATTATTATTAATACATATTATTAGTGCTACTTTATTCCCATATAATGCAAAGGCAAGAAATCCTAACACATGAAGGAATAAAAAATTATTTCCTAAATTTTGAAAATCGATAAAGGACAATGGCAAGTCACAAAAGAAGTGTAAATGACCAATAATCATGAAAATAGGTCCACCTTCTTTAATAAAGATGTCCCGCTTATTGGAATTAGCTCTTTTTGTAATTACCATTTTCTGGGCACTTGGGGTGTGAGGAAGGAGACATAGACAAGGCAGTGATAGTGACAAACACAATGCCGTATCCAAAAACCTTAAAAAGTCAGTCGATTTGGCGGAATACTATTAATAACTATCTCTAGCAAAATGCTCCCAGTGAAATCATCAGAGTTACGGTTTTCGTGGTTTATTTTTCTTTAAAAATGTGTGCCTTTCTTTAGAGAAGCAATGAAGTAGAGCCTGCCTCATTGTCCGACAGTAAGGCAATACTTAACTAAAACATCGCGTGTCCATAAAATGGGTGAAATATTGCTCAGTCATTATAATCACTTTTAAAAATGGACAGATTTTCACGACGTAATGTGAAAAAGCAGCTATGCAGAATGTAAAGTGTATCTCGATTTGGGGCACACACACACACACACACACACACACCCCTTTATTTCATGTTTCCACTGTTTTCAAAAATTAAGAGAATGGGGCGGGGAGTGGTGGCTCAATCCTGAATTCCTAGCACTATGGGGGGCCAAGGCGGGAGGATCTCTTGAAGTCAGGAGTTCAAGACCAGTTTGAGCAAAAGCGAGACCCCGTCTCTACTAAAAGTAGAAAAAATTAGCCGGGTGTGTTAGTTCGTGCCTGTAGTCCCACCTACTCGGGAGGCTGAGGCAAGAGGATCACTTGAGCCCAGGAGGTTGAGGTTGCTGTGAGCTAGTCTGACTGAGGCCACTTCACCAAAGACAAACAAACAAAAACCTCCTCCTACCTCTAGGTGTCTCAGCGAGCAGAAATGAAGCAGGGGAGAGGCTGGGGCGGGTTGCACCATCAACTTAGAAGAAAGTTGCTGGCATCTCGTGTCTAGCGGGTTGTTGCCTTTGCTCCTGGAGCCTCTCTGGGGGTCCCCAACCGGGAAACCTAGGGGGAACGGAGGGGACTTGGGAGAAATCCTTTGGTGGTAAACAATACCCAATACCATAGGATTTTAACTCAGCCTAAACTTGTACACTTGCCCAGTTAGGAGTTTATTTAGGGAAGTTGTAGCTCCTATTTTCTGCCATGTTGTCGATAAAATTTAAAATTGTATTGACTTAGAAAGAAAAACATTTAAACATGGTCATTTTGCACTCGTAGAACATTTTGCAGGTTTCTATTGTTAAATGGACCCAAACTACGATTGAGACTTCAGGAAACTTCGCTTCCTTAACGGTCGTCCTCATCAATTTCACTGCTTTCCTCTTGTAAATTTTCCCCACATTTGCCTCGAGGGTGATTGTAGGAGTAATACCACTGCGCACCTCAATTCTACATCATCGTAGCAAGTGTCAGCAGAAAATGGCAGCATTTGGGGATAATTTGTTTTCCCAGCACACACGAACGCTTGTTTATTCACACATTTTTGCCTAGACACCAAGCACTACCTGGAGTCCAAAATTAGCTCGTTTACTTTTTTTTTTCATAATTTACATAATTGTAGAGTTGAAGGAATAATCACCGAAGCAAAAAGTCTGTTTAGTTTGGACATCTATCCTAAGGGAGAGCTGATGGCTGCCTCTCCTCGAAGTTCCCCGAGGCGTCTGTAGAGGGCAGTATGGGGCAGGGGAAGGAGCGCAGGGTTTGGATTCCGCGGCCTGCGTTTACGCAGGGCGGGGCTGCTTCCTCTATGATGAAGGTACTCAGAATCTCTGTCTCGCCTACGTTAAAGTGTTAAAAACAAGATTAAGAGGTAATGCCTTAAAGAAAATGTGGGCTAAATGTAGAAACTAATAAAAATGATTACTTATGGAACAGAAAGGAGGAAGAAGGGGACAAGTTCAAGGTACCTTGTTTGATAGTTTTACCTTTGGACTAATGTAAATGTTATATACTTGATTAAAATAAAATTATTAAATATAAATCTATAAACAGTAAAAACAAATTAAAGCAAATATGTCTAACTGTATATCAGGTTGATGGCATAACTATACTAAGAAAAGAATGACTTCAAGTAACTTTAAAACACATTTTTACTCTACATCTCTACTCCAAGGACAAAATAAGTCTCAAAACTTAACATGTCATTGAATAATCTTATTGACAGTAACAATGTTGGCATTATCAATTGAAAAATAACATAGCTATATTGTAGCATAAAACAAAAAAGACCAAAATGTTAGCATAAGAGAGAAAAAAAAGTACAAGTACTGAACCAAAGAAGTTAGGTACACATTTCAAAATCTTAAATTTGAATTGGAAATATCATTATTAATTTATGATTTTTTTTTTAAAAATGGATTTTGTATCCACCTACAGAAAAGATGTAGCAGCACCCATAGCGCCTATAGTAAGGTCTCTAAATATCATTTACCACTTAAAAAAAAGGCAGGGATCTTTGAAGAAATACCTGAGTGTAGATCTTAGGCAGATAATGTACAAACTAATCCTGGGATATCTAATTGTACCAGAAAGCAAGGAAGCTGTGGTAGAGGATGGGGGTTGTGTCAAAAAGACACAGGAGGCAATTTTAAAGGACTCCCACTGGCTAAAAATAAGACAAATAATCACTGCAGTTGGTCACGACACGTTATAGAAAAAGAGAAATCCATGAGTATGTGATGATACTTAAAAGAAAAAGTTATCTTTGGAAATTGCTAGGCCACCAACTCATTCTGAAAACTGGTAAAAGAAAGAATTCAGCATTTATTCTTTCTTTCCTATATAAACTGTATTTCAGATTATTAAATAGTTGATGAGGAAAGTGCTTTCTGATAAAAAGAATTACAATTAATAAATAAAGAATAAGAATGAGTGATAGCATTAGAAAACTACCACTTATTAACCCCTAATGAAAAGATGGTTCTGCCAACAATCATCATGATGTGCTTATAGCATTGAGTGAAAGGTTTATGGGGAACTTTTAAATGGATCGATGATCCCAGCTACTCAGGAAGCTGTGGTGGGAGGATCGCTTGAGGCCAGGAGTTCAAGATCAGCTTGGGCAAAAAGAGTGAGACCTCATCTCTAAAAAGAAGAAAAAAAATGAGCCAGGCACAGTTGCATGTGCCTATAGTCCCAGCTGCTCTAGAAGCTGAGGCACAAGGATCTCTTGAGCCCAGGAGTTTGAAGCTGCAGTGAGCTATGATCACACCACCTGCACTCCAGCCTGGGCAACAGAGGGAGACTCTGTGGCTAAAATAATAAAATAAATAAATAAATTTATTTTAAAAATGAAATGGGTAGATGGATGGAACTGACAACACCCAAATCTGCAGATCAATCTTAAGATCATTAAAAGCAGAATATCCAGACAACATGTGCCTCCATTATGGTGTAATAAGAAGTACACAATATCACATCCGATGTATATTTGCCAGAAAAAAAAAATTGAACTTGAATTTACTTTAAGCTTCTAATTACTTCTAGCTTCTAATTACCAGTTTAAAAAACACATTGGGAAATACAAGAACATCACAAGAAAAGTTAAGTGACACCAGAGAGAAGCAATCAGCCAAATTCAAAATGTGAGAAATTCTTCAAGATAAATAACCTATTTCGGCTGGGCCTGGTGGCTCACACCTGTAATCCTAGCACTCTGGGAGGCCAAGGCGGGAGGATCGCTTGAGCTCAGGAGTTCGAGACCAGCCTGAGCAAGAGCGAGATCCCATCTCTACTAAAAATAGAAAAATTAGCCAGGCATCATGACGGGCACCTGTAGTCCCAGCTACTTAGGAGGCTGAGGCAGGAGGATCACTTGAGCCTAGGAGTTTGAGGTTGTTGTGAACAAGGCTGGCGCCATGGCACTCTACTCAGGGCAACAGAGTAAGACTCTGTCTCAGGGAAAAAAAAAAAAAAGATAAATAACCTATTTCTTTACAAAGTAAATGATGTGAAAGAGGAGGCAGATTGCTACAAATGAAAAGAAATTTGAGAGATACATCAACCAGACGTGTGGATTTTGTTTGCATCCTAACTCAAACCAACTCAAAAATCACATTTTTGAGGTAATTGTGGAAATGTAAGCAAGAACTAGGTGTTGTGTGATATTAAAGAAATATTGTTATTAATAGTTCTGTTAGGAATAGTAACAGCATTGAAGTTATGCAAAAAAAGAGAAATGTCTCTGTGAGAGACACATACTCTAGTATTTGTGGATGGGGAAAAAAATGTGATATCTGGGCTTTGCTTTAAGATAGTCCAGGGGAAAAAAAAAGTGGGGCCAGGGGATAACTGAAACAATATAGGTGGAATGTTGATTTATTTTTCATCTGAGTGCTGAGTAATTGAAGTTTCATTGCCCCTTTCTTTCTTTTTGTGCAGATTTGACAAATTCTATAATAAAACAAAATGATTAATACATTAAGTTAACATGTCAAACTTCTTTGTAGAGTGTGCAGTTCTATCCATTGGAAGGACAATATTGCTATGAGGCAGAGAGCAAATGGTGCTAAATTGACCCGGAGGGCAGTACTAGGGCCAAAGAGTAGGGGTAAGGTTCTGGATAGGAAACCAGCATTGATAAGCACACCAAGAAGAGGCCCTCTACACCATCGTAGGTGCATAGCTCAGTACAAAATGCAGCGATTCCACTTCTACAGTCTCTACATCTAAGGTTTAGTCTATGACTATGTGACACACTATATCCCCCCCATCTAAATCACGGACTCAACCTTGCCACTCTCTATCTCATTACCCTGTTTTATTTTCTTCAGAGCAGTTATCACTGTGGTTATCTTATTTGTGGTCTGATTATTTGTTTATCTTCAATCTCCATCTCCCCTATCAGAAATCAATATTGAGGGCAGGAACTTTGTCCCCTATTCTGAATCTTAGTATAGTTCAGGCAGAGTTAAGATGCCTAATAAATACTTGTTGAATAAATAAATGCATTACAGCATATTTAATTACAGTAAAGACTTGGCGGCAAGACAATGCCCAACAATAAGGAGCTGGTTAAATAAACAGTGGACTATCCATAAAATAGAAAACTATTAAGGCATAAAAAATAGGATGAATATTTATTGTTATAAAGAGATGCTATGATACATTATTGGGTGAAACGTTCAGATGAACAAAGAGCATTCACAGCTTGAATATAATTTTGTTAAAAGAAAAAATAAGTCGATATAAAGAAATATCTGTAGTAATACACATGATGTGTAAAAATGATGATCTATGGATAACAAAACTATGAGTTGTTTTATCTTTTGTTATTTATATTTGTATTTTTCTACAATTGAGTTTCATATGTCCTAGGTTTAAACAGAGCAGTCCTATTTACTCTGTAACAGAGATAATAATAATCTCTTTTCTGACTATACAAAAGCTTTGTGCCGTGAATATTTTATAATTATTCAGTATAATGAAAAAATGTACTTTAATATTAAATTTACTTTAATATCAAAAACTTAATACAAAGATTTTCTTAAAAATTAAGTTTTTCAAAATGAAATCAATGATCATGTGAGGCAGTGAGTTAACATCCTGTCTCTAGATGTGTTCGGCGCTAACCAGGTTACTGTAGAGGGCCTTTTTTCTGCGTTGAATGAGTGATCCAGCGAGGTCTCTAATAACCTCTTCAAATTCTAAAGACGTTGTGAATTTTGAACATTTACCCCTAAAAGTTTTTATGACATATTTTCAACTAAATAGTAATACGTTAGCTGTTTCTACTTTATTATTGCTGATAAACTAGTCGGAGAATGGAAATAATGTCAAAAATGAGCCCAGGCATTTTTCCTGTTTCAGACTGGGTGGAGCACAGTGTTAACATGCTACTTTACACTGAAATGCACCACACCTTGATGCAATTTTCTGATTCGTACCAACTACAAAGCAGGGATTAAATTATATAGTTTGTACTGTCAACAATCAATCAACAATTGTGTTGAGCAACTGCAATAGACAAACCGTAGTGCCAAGGAGACAAAGAAATATCAAGAAGTATACAGTGCAGCTGCTGTCCTCAAGAAGCTTAGAGTCTAGCAGTTGTCTGAGAGCTCTGCCACGGTTAGCAGTGCAGTGAGAATCAGTAATCTGCCCCTGGGATTTGACTTCCTTTGGAGGTTCTTTCACATCAAGTACCACTGGCCCCACCACAGCAGTCCCCAGGGTGTCCTTGTCCCTAAGAAGAGCAGAAATTCTTTCCCTTGGTTTCCCTTAGTACAGCTGAAGACAGTCTGGAACTTTCAAAGAATTAACACTGGTTCTGGCAGTGTTGCGTATTAGTAAACTTTAGAACATTTATACTATAACCATCTCAAGTGTTAGAGAAAATATAATAAGTATCTTTTTAATGCATCTCTAAGCTTACAAGAAAGTAAGAAAAATTCTAAGTTTCACAACTGAAGAGAGAATTGAAAACCAAAATCAAAATAAGAAGTCCATAAGTTGATATGGCAGCTGAGAGTGGAGACTGTCATTTTCTAGGGGTTTGGGATCTAAGGTCATGAAGAGAAGGAGACAAGGTTGGGAGCAATAAAGGAGATATCCTCCCTGAAAAAGGTGGACCAGAGAAAGGAGACCACAAGACACGAAGAAGCTTGTCTGCCTTAGCTTGGGCTTATGGGGAGGGGAGAGAATAAGCCCTAAAAGTTTATAACCATGGACCCGCATCTCCTATCTGTTGGCCACTCTTTCCAAAGGATATGCTACCCACATGATCTAAGAATCTCCAAGCTAGGTAATTAACATAAAATTTGGTCCCAGGCAGGTGACAGATTATCTGGAATATCTGGCAGAAACAAACCCAAAATTAATCTAGAGGAACTTGTCTTCAATATAAGTCCCATAGGATATCCACAAATACAGTCTAACTGAAGATAAATTCATGCAGATCGTTTCCTTGTATGTGGTATAATTTTGAATTATGAGTTCATCTCCAGGGGGATTCAATAAATACTATAAATAGTAGAATTAGACTACCAAGAAATTTCAGATAAAAGAACTATCAGATAAATATTATAAAAATGAGGAATAGACTGGGTGATTATGACGTGTCAATGTAGGTTCATCAGTTGTAACAATTGTCCCATTCCGGAGGTGGATATTGATAATGGCGGAAGCTGTGCATGTGTGGAGACAGAGTGTATACGAGAAATTTCTGTGCCTTTCTCTCAATTTTGCTATGAACCTAAAACTGCTCTTAAAAAAAGTCTTTTTTAAAAAGTATGTTTAAAATTATTAAAAATAATAAATAAGAATTTTAAACATAGGAAAATATAGAGACACTGTGAAGAAAGAATCAAATAGAACTGCAAGAAATTAAAAATATATTCATTGGCATTTGAAAATCAATGAATGGTATTGGTTAAGATTACATTTGGCCTAGAATAAAAGACAAAAGAGTGGATTAATAAGTTAAAAACTTCTCATATAAAATTAGTGTTGCTTCTCACCTAAAATTCCAGATCTTGGCCCTCCAGCACTGGCATTAAGGCTCCACAGACATATGGGTCTGATTATTGTTCTATCTTTCTGTTTCAACTCCTAGTGGGTGACACTCATTCTTTTAGTTCAATATGTAGTTCCAGCCCTCATGACACATTCCAGGCAGGGAGAGGAAGACAAGGATGAAGAAGGGAAAGGGGGCAAAGAGTGTGAGTCTATCCTTTAAAAAGCATCTTGGAGATACTCCCACTGGCATCCTACAGCCCGGAACTGAGTCACGTGGCCACATTTAGCTGCAAGGGAGCCTAGGATATTTATTCTGGACAGCCATAGATCCAACTAAAAATTATGAGTTTTACTAATGTGGAAGGAAGGTGATATGGTTTGGATGTTTGGTCCCTCCAAATCTCATGTTAAAATTTGATCTCCAGTGTTGAATGTGAGGCCTGGTGGGAGGTATTTGATTCATGGGGGCAGATCCCTCATGAATGGCTTGGTGCCCTCCCCTCAATAATGAGGGAGTTCTCGCTTTATTAGTTCACAGGAGAGTTGGTTGTTTAAAAGAGACTGACACCACCTCCTCTCTCTGCTGCTTCTCCCACCACATGACATGCCTACTCTCCCTTTACCTTCTGCTTTGATTGAAAGCTCCCCAAAGCCCTTAGGAGAAGCAGATACTGACACGATGCTTCTTGCATAGTCTGCAGAACAGTTGAGCTGAACAAACCTCTTTTCTTTATAAATTACCCAGCCTCAGGCATTTCTTTATAGCAGCACAAACGGACTAATATAGATACTGGAGTAAATTAACAGTTGGGTTGGCAAACAATATATTCAAAAGAACTGAAAATAGAAATAATGAACTGAGAGATAAATATGTTGAAGTGATTTAGAATGCAATCATTTCTGGAATATGGAATTCAAAAGTCCTACATGGGCCGGGCGCGGTGGCTCACACCTGTAATCCTAGCACTCTGGGAGGCTGAGGCAGGCGGATTGTTTGAGCTCAGGAGTTCAAAACCAGCCTGAGCAAGAGCGAGACCCCATCTCTACTAAAAAAATAGAAAGAAATTAATCGGACAACTAAAAATATATAGAAAAAATTAGCCGGGCATGGTGGTGCATGCCTGTAGTCCCAGCTACTTGGGAGGCTGAGGCAGAAGGATTGCTTGAGCCCAGGAGTTTGAGGTTGCTGTGAGCTAGGCTAATGCCATGGCACTCTAGCCCGGGCAACAGAGTGAGACTCTGTCTCAAAAAAAAAAAAAAAAGTCCTACATGCATCTAATAAGAGTTCCAAAAAGAATGAGTGAGGGGTAATATTTAAAGAGATATTGCTCTAGATTTTCAGGAATGAATGAAAGTCATGAATCCTCACAAGTACAAATCTTAAGGAGAAATTGTAAAAAGTGTCAAAAGATGAAACAGATTACCAAAAAACAAAAAACACACACAAAAAAAGGCAAGAAAATTGGGTTGGCACACCCTTCTGAACCATTAGTGTCAGAAAATAGTGGAATAATAATATTTCCAAAGTGATCCAAGACAATATTTTTTAACCTGGAATTCTGTATCCAGCTAAAATGTCATTTAAAGGTGAGGGCCCAATTTAAATATTATATTTTAAGATGAAGATTGATCTAACAGGTAGTGGCTAAAAGAAGCACCGAAGTATTTACTTCAGGAAACTGAATCCAGAAGGATAGTATGATCTGAAGTAGGTAATGATAAGGGGGAGGAGGGGAGATGAAAAAATAGATAAAAATAAACAAGCATTAACAGTATAAAATAGTATAATAAAGGTAATGATGGCTAACGAGGGTGTTGAGATGAAGCTATAGTATGAGACAACAATAAAATGTAAGGCGAGAAGAGGATAATCAGAGCTAAAGTACTCCAAGGTGTTACGCTGTTTCAGAGGTTTGGAACGTGTATGGAGCTGTTCCTCGTATGTGGTGCAGAGGTGTGACCTCACCACAGCTGGCTTGTTACCACCATGCATGGCCATGGATTAGGATTTCCAACTCAAGCCACATGACAGGTGCCTGATCCTTTCATCCACATTCCCTACCCATTTTCTTATGGAGGATTAAAAGATGGCGGTGGTAGATATAAGGGGGGAAAGGATGAAGGAAGAACTACTGGGAAGGAAAAAGCAATATAGCTTGGGAACTGGCCAGATACAAAATCAACGGAAAGGAATGAGTCAGACATTTCATTGCAGTTTTCAGTGTAAATGGTGACAGTATCCCTCTCTGAAGTAGAGAAATCTGAAGAAAAATAACTTAGCTTGAGAAGTAGCTAGGTTTGGGGTGAGATGTGTCTGAGCTATCCAAATGAAACTATTCCATGAGATTCAGAGGTTTTTAACCTGTAATTTGCAGGAAATACCACTACTAGAGATAGAAATTTTAGAGACATTCACATAAAGGAATCTCCCCAATGCATCTTTCCATCTGAAATCCTAACCAAGAGCCTATCACATATTAGACCCTCAATAGAAGTGTGAGTGGGTGAATGACATTTCTCTGTAGAAAGAGAAAGTCAGACAGCTATGGGCTAAACATTGGGTATAATTCACAGACGTAGAAGTGGAAGTAGGAAAAAAACTAGCAGAGAGGAAGGTGGGGAGAAGCCCAGTGAATTATAAAATGCTGAGGGCAGTGCAGTGCTGGGAATGGAGAGGTGGGAGCTGACCGACAGGGGCAAGAGCTGGGATCCTGGAGATTGAAGAAAGACCACTGGACACAGAGCTTGAGAGAGGACATAGTAGTTGGAGTGAGATGTTTTGGCAGGACGGTTGGTGGGACAAGCATTATTCAATGGCGTTAAGGAAGATATAAGTAAAAAATAAAACTATAAAGGACACTCTGAAATTTAAGGAAGGCACTAAGAAAAGAAGATAGATAAGCATAGTGCTACAGATGAAGTTAATGCCCCATGTTTTAACTTAAGGTAACTTTCATATAATTAAAAACACAGGGGCCGGGTGCAGTGGCTCACGCCTGTAATCCTAGCACTCTGGGAGGCCGAGGCAGATGGATCGCTCAAGGTCAGGAGTTCGAGACCAGCCTGAGCAAGAGTGAGACCCCATCTCTACTAAAAATAGAAAGAAATTATCTGGACAACTAAAAATATATATACAGAAAAAATTAGCCGCGCATGGTGGCTCATGCCTGTAGTCCCAGCTACTCGGGAGGCTGAGGCAGGAGGATCGCTTGAGCCCAGGAGTTTGAGGTTGCTGTAAGCTAGGCTGATGCCATGGCACTCTAGCCAGGGCAACAGAGCCAGACTCTATCTCAAAAAAAAAAAACAAAAAAAAGCAGGAGAGAGACCAATAAGCCCACAAAATGCCATGGTCCGTGATGCCTCAAGATAATGTTCCAGGAGCTTTAAGGAGTTGTACAAGGCCCGCCGTATCTGTGCCCTGACCAGCTATATAATCTCACCTGATGTGGCTTTCTTGGGCTCCAGCCATGCAAAAGCATTTGCTATAAAACACATGCTCACCACCCTGGCCTTTGCACTTGCTATTATTTACTTTAACTTCGGTATTTTTTCTATGTTCTTAGGCTGACCAATTCCTACACATCCCTCAAGTCTAAACGCAAACAAACCTTTTGTCAATCCTTCCACTGGCTGAGCCATCACCTCTCTGTGGTGTTGACTTTGGGTATTTATCACATTACACAGTATTATGACATTCAGCTCTCTCACACAAACTACTGGAGTATCATAAAGTGCTTAGATATAGTAAGTACTCAATAAATTTTTAATGAATGAAAGATTGCAGTAATGAATGAACAGAAATCACATGAGGTAGATGGAGGAGGTTAATTCTTGGCTTTCAGATACATGTAATCACATTTCATAGGAAGGGTAGGAACATGGCCTTTGAACACTGAAAATTAAGTTTCCAAACATGCAGAGGTGATATAGCTACATTATAGGCAATAGAACTAATACATTCTTAAGAGTGAGATATTATCATTAAATCATTTGGATTAGAAGTCCTCGCTATTGCCCTTATGCAATGTTTATAAGAGAAAAGGAAATACTTGCTTTTCTAGGGTCAACTGTCACTTCTGAGGCAAGCTGACATATTTCAGACTTAACAGGGCCAAAATCATTCTGATGTGCTGCAGCACCACCCGGAGAAGAGAGAATGTTTTGCTGACTTGCTATGAATGCCAGTTTTCCTTTTCAACTTATTCTACTCAGTTCCATCCTCCAGATGGAACTTCTTACTATAACTGTTCAAGGGTTTCAAGATACCGAAGACAGATGATGCTCTAGGAAGGATGATCCTCACTGGATGACATCCTACTTCCCTGGTTCTCTTTTGCCTGGATTTCTAGAACCTAAGAGTTGACAGTAGCCTTATAAATTGTCTAGGACAAATCTTTGAGTTATTGCCCTCATCACTTGGAACTCGATTTCCTCCTTACTGCTCAGTTTCCACTCAACTCAACTCCTGGCCTTCCGTCTTGCCTCTCATTCAATCATTCACGTATTCATTCAACATGCGTTCATTGAGTGCCTTTGCTATCTTGGGCTCTGTTCTTTACACTGAGGCTACTGCAATGAACAAGACAGACCAGGTCTGTTTTCTCATAGCCTTCGCTGCAGACGTGAGACTGGCTTCATTCATTCCAAGAACTGGACTCCCTGCCTCTGTATGGCTTATTACCATTCATCTCAGTTGTGTTTATCTCGATTTTCAGGGGTCCCAGCCCCACATCACTGCCTCATGGTCATGTCCTGCCAGAGCCTCAAACCCACATCTTGGACCAAACTTACTCTCTTCCTCCCCTACCCGTTCTTTCCTCTGAATTCTCTATTTTGTCTATGCTGTCGTCATTTCCCAGTCACCAGGCACAAAGCCTTGGAGACACCCGAGTTGATTCTCTTCCTCAACCCCAATACATCACCCAGTTCTATCTATTCTACTTCCTTCTGGACAAATGCTTTTCATATCTGTCATTTCCTTTTCTTACCCACTGCCACATGCCAGGTTCAGAGCTGTATTTCGAACCTAGGCCATTGTGCGTGTTCTCTGCATTCACCTCCTCTTCTAGAGCACCCTAGTCATTGCCGCCTGGTTAATCTTAAGTCAAAAAGTACTGTAGATGTTATGTAAAGCAATTTCATTTTCCTTTCACCACACCCCATAAATACGACACGGTTTAACCTCCTTGGCGTGGCACTCACAACCATCCATGATCTGGCCTCCTCTCTCCTTTTCTGAGGATGTGTCCTCAGGATCTTTCTAGAACACCACCACAACCCTGAGTCCCCATTCTCCTCCCTCGGTCCAAGCTCGAGACTACTCCCCACCTTCCCAGTGTGAGAACATTGATTTTGGAGTCAGACACACCCAGTTCAAAACCTTGTTCTGTCAATTACAAGCCACGAAGCTCTGTGTTTCAGGTTTTTATCAACAAAATGTGGGGAGTTGTGAGGCTCAGATGAAATAAAGCCAAGCTGATAGTATATGATCATCTCAATGGCAAACCTGTGTGCCCAGCAGCTGGGATTCCAAGCTACGTTTCCAGTAGTGAAAGTCTCTAGTGGGGACAACATAACTGGAAGTGTCCCTTAAACACCTGTAGCCCCAGGCTGCCAGTGGGGCAGGAACACCCCAACCACGTGCTTTCCTGCTCTGTGTGATGGTTCCCACTTCTTCTGCCTGAGTAGCACTTCTTCATAGAGGCCTTCCCTGGCCCCATCTAAAATCCCCACATACCTCTAGTTAGTGTTTCTACCCCTACCTTCTTTATTTTCATCACAACACTTTCACTACGTGAAATAATCTGACTTTCTTGCTCACTTTCTTGTCTTTGGCCCCGGAAAGTGAGGTCCATGCCCGCAGGGTCTTGGACTCATTCCTGGTTCTGTCCCAGCACCATAAACAGTGGCTGAGAGAGTTGAACAAATACATAAATGAATGAATCTCTGCCTGTCTGATGTGTTTCCATCCTTCAGACCCAGCCCAGTTTCTTCTTCCCATGAAGTCTTGTGACTATTCCAGTCCACAGTAACTTGCCCTCATTCAAAGTCCTATAATAATTCCTCACCTAAATTCAGTTGACTCCCTATAGCAATTGCCTATGCCATGTTCTGCTGTGACATTTCTTGTATTTTGGATCTGATTTATCATTCATATCTCCTATGATTATTTACCACATTTTCTGAATCAGACTAAAAACTCCTTGAGGTCAAGAAATGCTTTTGTACATTTCCCTAGAATTCTTTAGGACAATATTTTCCTGATCCCTAATATGTACCTGGCATGATGCTAGAAACTAGAAATGCAATGATGAATGTAGCACTGTCTCTAAATAATTACTTAGGTGATATTATTCAATTTTCTTAGTGCATATTAGGAAGAGGTGGCTCTTGCCTCTCTTAGAAGCATTAGCAGGCCTGGTCCAAACAGAGACTGCCCTGTGTCGGCTGGATACCTCAGACGGGTAACTTAAATTCTGGGAGCCTCTCCTGACATGTTAAATAGAGATAATAATATTTACTTACAGCATTATGAAAGAGATAATATATATGGAAACACCTAATAAACTGCTAAGTGCTACATAAATATCAGTTGTTATTATTGCCATTCTAATAAACATAATTTCAGCTGAAATTGAAGCCATCGTGAATAAAATATATTCAATAATACTGTCCATCTATTCCAAAGATAATAGGAAACCTGATTCTGTCAGTCACAGCATACTGGGTGACAACCTTTGAGTAGGATTGCATGTTGCCAAATTCCCCACAAGCCCAGCATGCTGGGGTGTGACCACTGCCATCTAAGAGGGAATGCCTGGGCCACACATACAGCTTTACCTACCACGGGAAATCAGAAAGGCCTGCAGGGCCATGAACAGAGGGCTCTAGACCATCCAAGTAGTTTTCTGGGTTCCTGACATAAAACTATTCTTAAAATGCCCAAATGTCTGTCATCAAAGTCCACCTGTGGTGGCCTGCTGGGTTTCAGTGACATGCGTAGGCCTGGTGGGGCCACTGTGCTCACGGCCAGCCATTTGATGGATACCAACATGACTGTTGTGCAAGGCACGTTCCCTGTTCAGATTTGCGTATCTCTCAGTGAGTCACCACCTTTCCTGCCCAAACCTCAGGCCGCAGCTCCCTGCTCCAGGGCCAGCCCTCACTCTCAGATTGGCTTTCCAGTCTGTCTGTTCCGAGTCACACAGTCCTCCCTTCCTGCCCTGCTGTCCACCAGGTCCCGGGGCTTGTTGCTTCAACACACATCACCAGTGTGGGGGGAGGCAGGTCCATAGGTGACATCATCTGTTTATAAGCAGCTTCCACAAATCACCTCCCACTGGTAATCACAGAATCTCAGGGATGGAAGTAAGGGCCCCTCCTGGGCAGGGCAGGACTGCCCTCCAGAGCCTCCCTGGCAAGGGGTCATTTGGCCTCAACTTTAAACATCCGGTGAATCAACAGAGCATTTCCGACCTCGCCTCTGAGCTGACACCTTCAGCAGCCGTTGCTGGGTGGATGCCATGACAGAGCTCACCAGTCATTGGGTCACTGAGGGAGCAGCAACCAAGAAGCCAAGCTGCAATTTTCTAAGAGCCTGGGTGTGCCCACAGAGGCCCGAGTGTGATGTCCCCTGGGGGGTGGTGACTTAAAGCAGTAGAGCATGACTCTGAGTGTGAGGGCATGACTTGGGACAGTCATGGCGGACAGGTCCTGGTTCGAATCTCATCTTCCTCACTCGCCATTGGGGGGCCTTGGACATTCACTAGCTATGTGACTTCGGCCAAGTCACTGGAACTTTCTGAACCCCCACATATTAATATAAATAGTAAGGGTCTTTATTTTAAGATTATTGTGTAGATTAAGTGAGTTAATATATGTAAAGTTAATACCTTGCATATATTAACTCACGTTGTTAATATATGTAAAAAACAAAGCCTTGCTTTGTGCCTAGAACAAAGTTACTGCCAAATAAACGATAGCCAGTGTCAGTATTATTATCACCATTTCTCTTCCTTTCTGAACCCGCAGACATCATGCAGAGGATGCTGTTCTCCTGTTTCGTCTTTCCTGAAATGAGTGGGTAAAATCCATGCCCATAGAGCTGGGTTTCTGACCTATTTGGGATGACAGCCCCACACACACCCTGCCACCGCCACAACCACCATCTCTAGAGAGTGAGATTCCCATGTCTGATCATAGCATGGCGCACCCCAGAGACTCCCAGAAACTCATGGCCCCTGGTCATGCCTCAGTGCACAGATGAGACGTGGAGAGGGTGGTTCTTAGTCTCCTAAAAGTCTCAGTTTGGGAAAAGTTTCCTCACCCAGCAAGCAAAGCAGTGAGTCAATGATCCTCCTTGCCAAAATAAAAGACTCAGCTGGCCTGATTCCAAAGCCCCTAGGACTTGCCAATTCAAACCTTTGCACACAGCTGTCTGCACCTGGTGGACAGGAGAGTGGGCGCCTCAGTGGTAAGGCTTAGAAAGCCTTAGGCGGGACCAAGGGGAACAGTGAGGGGCATAAGCCCCGGAATCAGATGTCCAGTCTTCGCCACGCACCCACTGAGTAACTTTGAGCAAGTTACCTAACCTCAGAGTTTCTCTTCATAAAATGGGTATAACAGTACCACCTCAGTGAGTCATTATGAGAATTAGAAGCTGTCTCTCATGTAAAGCCCTTAGAATACTTAAAACAGTCAATATGTGATCACCGCTATCATAATTAACTACCAGAAAGCCACGTTCTTGTCCAGGCATGAATTGTAGTTTTCTGCCTTTCACGAACTTTCCAAGCCTTTTTTATCCGGCCTGAGTGAGAGGTAGTGGATGGGGTACCAGAACAAGTTAATAAATACAACATAAGTGAAGGAACAAATAGGAAAGCAGTTGTCAGGAGGTAGACGCTTTATTATGACATCTTCAAAGAACAATCAAATCAGTGGGCATTTATTGAACACCTGCTGTGTGCAACCCTCTGCAGACAGTAGGGTCCAGTGTCCCACCCATGGTTCTCTGATCCCCAGGGAGAAAAGTCACATGGGAGTCAGAGAGTTTTGTGGGGCCTGAAAACAGGATGGGTTTCTGAACATCAAAGTGCAATTAGCTTTGGGGGACGGGGGAGCAGCTCTGAGGCCCGCCTGGGAGCTGTCATCACTGCCGGGAGGAGAAGCGGAAGGGAAGCTCTCCGCTGGGCGGGTCGCCCTAGCGCAGCTCTCGGGGGGCGTGGGCCGTCTTAGCAGCCGCCAGAGCAGCAGCGGGAGCCCGCGTTGCAGGAGCTCTGGGACCTCTGGCTGCCGCCCCCGCAGCAGCAGCAGCCGCGACCCCGCTGCCGGCGGCGCCTCAGTGGAAAGCAGCAGCAGCCGGTGGAGCTGGAGCCGCAGCAGCCGGAGCTGGAGCCGCAACAGCCCGAGCTGCCGCAGCAGCCGCCGCCGGAGCCGCAGCAGCCGTCGCAGCAGGAGGAGGAGGAGGACGGGGCGGGCGTGGGCGCGGGACACGGAGCGGGACCCTGCGAAGACCCCTTGGAAAAGCCTTTGGCGGCGGCGGCGCTCTGCTGGGAGGACATCGCGGAGCTCCTCGCGGCGAACCTGGAAGAAAGGCAGCCTTTCTAACACGAACAGACTCTTTCTTTGCAACAACAGAACTCAGGGCTTTTGAGATTTGGCTTAATGTACACCAGCCTGGCCTGGTGCAGAGGGGAAAAAGCACCCAGAAAGAGAGCAAGCCGAGAAACAAATCCCAAACACGTGTTGCCAGTAAGTTAAACATGCATAGAGCATGTGTAGGCAAACTAGTCTAGGCAAAGAATCAATGGCTTTCCATTTTCTCTGACTAGAATAAGGACCACCCACGTTCTCCAGGGTGGAGAATAAAGAGGGTACTGTGGCCATTGATCTGTGTGATCCAGCCCAGAATCTTCTCTTGTCTTTTCCTCTGCCTCATTTCACTTTGGCCACAGACCTTCAAGTGATATTCTCATGGTTACTGGCATTGCATAAACACCCCATCAGTTAGAAAATACCCAGATCACACATGCGTCCCTACTTCCTGGGTCTAAAGAATGCACAAATGCCAGAAGCATGTCCTCCTGGTCATTCTTTTGCGTTTATGCCTCTCGTTCCCCACAACCACCAGGAGAAGGAGAGTGGTGCAGACAATAGAAATAGTCCTATCCAAGAACCCGAGTTCTAGTCAATGCTCTTACAGACTCGCTATGTAACCTTTCAAAAGCTGCCTGTCTGGGGGTCCCCTGTCTGGCCTCTGTGCTCTCATTAGTACCGTGAGAGATTGGCTCGTTTGAAGCCGAAGATGCTATCCAGGGCTCTCCCTCCACATCTACATGTTGGCTATGTTCTGTCTTCCCTCCTCCCCTGTCTTCAGCTCTTCCCACTCCCCTCCCCCAGACCCCCCCTTGGAGACTTACCAGACTCTGGCTACACTGGAAGACTCACTTAGTTCTCCAACTGGAACAGGCCACCTTCCAGGCAGTGGACTGAGCAGTGTCCAGCCAGAGAACCTTTTATAAGATTGCAGTCAAGTTCCGGCTCTTGGGAGGGGCCCATTTCCCAATAGAGATGCTCAGCTGACACTCACATCCCAGAGACATTCATCACTCAGGTAGCACTGTAGGTGGTGCACGTGGACATCCAAGTCACTTCACAGAGGTGCCAGGATTGCTCTGGCGTGTTTACTTTCCAAACAGGACACTGTTCATAGCTTGGAGGGCTGTGTATGTGCTGAGGGTAGACATGGGGCCCCTTCTGCCCTTGTCTACAATGCACACACACACACACACACACACACACACATTGTTGCACTTGCCCACACGCCCGTTGCTGTGTAATCATCTCCTTGCTAGTCGGTAGTCCTCTTACTTATTATCTTGGTTTGCATCTCTCTGCCTCTTGGTCTTTGTCTCCCCAGGACAGGCCATAGGCTATGTGATAAGCCTGCTGGGTTTCATCCAGATGCTTCCAGATGGAGCTGAGTGAAGATGATGGTGAGGACGCATATGGGAATCCCAGTGGTTATTTCTCTCTGTCACTGGAGACAGAAAGAAAAACCCAGGCAAAGTTAAGGAACCATTAAGACCTATAAAGTTGTGAACATAGTCAGGTTACCATATCCCCATAATTCAACATAGGGGGCTTAAGAGAAAAATGTGTGTGGGACACTGGCCCAATTGCAAAAAGGCAAACCAGCCTGTGGGACCCTCAACTCTTACCCTGTGCCCTCCCCTCCCTGCCAATCTCCCTTTGAAGATAGGTTCTCGCTGGGGCCACTGCCTAATGGTAAAGAAAAGAAATGAAAGAAATAAGGGAAAGGAAGAAGAAGGAAGGGAGGCAGGAAGGTAGGGAGGGGAGGAAAGAAGAGAAGAGAAGGTCAAAAAGAAAAAAAGTGCCTTTAGAAGGTCCAAAGTATCCATGATATACAGTGTTTTTTGAATAACTATCTTTTAAGAATTGGAGAAGACTTTAGTGGTCAACCAACTTCTGAACTGCTTCTTAATCATGCAACTTCCCACAACCATGAATGTGAGATATAAAAGGAGTGCAATACTAAGAATTCGAAAATTGATGGTGACAGACAGGTTTGGGGGTGAGTGAGCTGGGAGCAGCATGAGGGAACAGATGAAGAAAGGTAAGTCACAGAAAATACCAGTTTGATTTAACATGGCTTTAGAGCCTGATTAACAGGTTGCCCGTACCTGGAGCACCTGGTGGTGAGTATAGGTGAGACATTCAAAGAAGTGAGGTTAGTATTAGAAAAGAGACGGAAGTGATAAAGTAACAAGGTGGAGGCAGGATCTCCTCTGGGAAATAGTGCAAAGTTTTTTTGGATGGGGGGTTGTGTGTTTTTTGTTGATTTTTTTTTAAGAGTGAAGAAGGAGGTTTGATAGGAATCAACATGAGGGGATACTTCGGGCAAGTGCCTGCTCATTCTGCGAACTTGCTATGGCCTCATATACTAACTTGCTTTACCTGTCACTCTTAACTCTTATCAAAGGAGGACCCAGTTGCTTATCTTATATATAAAAGGCTGATTTGGCATTATCTTTTTTATCATAAACCTTATGAATATCTCCTGAAACAACCACCCCATTCCTGAAAGAATGTTAACCAGAACCCAAAACAGTGACCAAAGTCCCCCTGCTCTCACACACACACTCCCACCATGCACACAATAGACCATAGAAGCCCAAGGTAACTTCCTTCCACACACCAACCACATGGAGACAGTCTTTGGCAGAGGAAGGTGTCTTCTTGGTTCCCTACTCAGACCCAAATCCAGGATTCCAGGATGCAGAGAAATGTACTCAGACATTTCACACCTGCCTCCTAAACTCACTTTCCCAGAAACTACTCCCTGCCCCCAGCTCTCCTCTCTAGCCAGCTCATGGAAGCACTTGGGATTGTATTAAATAATAATCAGAAAAGTAGTGTCCATGCATTGGAGCCCAGAATGAGCACTTTAGGCAGTCTTATTCCCCGTGAATAGGAAAAAAGCTATTTTTCAAACTGTGACCCATACTTCAAGGAAGCCCTTCCAGAATGTGACCTTTCTGGGTACCACCATCCTCTTCTCTTCAAATCCATTGCTGGCTCTCCTCGTGTGAGCTTGTGTCAGGAGTAATGGTCCCAGACACGATTCTTTCCTTCAAGCTTAAACTTCCCAAATTCAGAGCATAAAAGGGAATATTGTTTCCCAGAGGTCTAAGTAGTTTCAGTGCCAAATTGTGCTTCCCAAACAGATTTTTTTTACGTGTTCGCTTGCCCTTAAAAGAAGGGAAAGGAAGACAGCTTGATGTGGTGTGAGGAGAGGAGGCGGACAGATCGTAATCAGAGGCAGTGACATCAGGAATAAAGTTTTATTGTGACAGGGAAAAGAGCTTCATAACTGAACTTTAACACCTCGTTCTCTAAAGAACTGTGCCTGAGAGGAGAAACCAGGCCAGTGAGTATGAGGTTAAACCTCTAGACCCCACAGTGGGATGAACATGGGCAGGATGCAGGGGGAAACTCGAAGCATTTCAGAATCCCTTCCATGGGAAAACCGGAGAAAAGAAGCCTCAGCCTGGCGCAGGTCTTCAGAACTCTGGCTCTGCCAGGACGGCTCCTCAGCGCTCCTCATGGCCCAGGTCAGCAGCAGCCCCCAGAGCAGCAGTCGGAACCCGCAGAGCTATGGCAGCAGCTGGAGCCCCCAGAGCTATGGCAGCAGCTGGAGCCCCCAGACTGCTGGCCACTGCCACCCCCACCACCACTGCCACAGCAGCTGGAGCCCTGGTGTCGGCGACGAAAAGACCGGCGGGGCCTGTGGTGGCTCAGGCAGCAGCCGCCACCCCCAGAGCTGGAGCCACAGCAGCCCCCAGAGCTAGAGCCACAGCAGGAAGAGACTGGAGGGGGGCACGGGGCTGGGCTCTTTGGGGGACACTTGGGAGGACACTTAGGTGTACACTTAGGAGGGCACTTGGGGGTACACTTAGGAGGAGGCTGGCACTGTTGCTGGCTTTGCTGGCAGGACATCTTAGCAGAAGCCGAATGAAGCTGAAAGACAATAAAAGCCCAAGGTAACTTCCTTACATTTAAAACTGAACTATGAATTCACAAGACTTGCTCTATGATGATCAGATTTTAAACATCCAATCTCTCAAGACAAGTTTCAAGAACTATACAGATGGTTTCTACCTAGGGACTCCATATTTTCAAATGAATTCCTTAAAACTTCAAAAAAGACACCAATCCCTCCCCTTTACCTACCTTCCACCCTCCCCTTCCAGAAGAACCCTCCCTTCCAAACCGTTCTTTCTCCTTGTCTGTCTTTAAGATTGTCCTCAACCTCAACCCAGGGCCTCTTTCTGCCAAAAACACCAGCACCAAGAGAGCCCATCCCATTCCCCAAGAAACATTCTACCTGGTTCAGGCACTGGAGCAGATCACCCGGGAGGCAGGTGGACTGAGGCGCTGTCAGAAGCTTCCACCTTTTATGTGTTCAGCTCTGGCATCGGGACACGCAGACCATGTGCGAGGTGGGATGTTGGGAGCATGTTTCATAGGTGGCATGGGTGACTCCCTCCCCCCACATCCCAGCGGCCCAATTCCTTCCTCCATAAGCATCTCAAGTATTGATGCACAGGAAGATTCCCCTGAGAATTGCAGGCCTCTCGGATGGTGATGGAGCTCTGCGGATTGCGCACAGCACCTATCCGTCTCACAGGCAGCTCTGCTATGCTCCCTGTTTCCTGAGCTGCGCCAGTACTGTTCTATACCTTTGGGATGAACAGAAGGTCTGTTTTCTCCTTGGTGTAGGGGCTAGAGAGGAAAATTCACAAGATGGAAATTAAATGGCCCTTTTTAGAATAAGATAGAAATCCAAAATATTAGTAAAATCTCAGACCCAAGCCAATAATCTAATGTGGCTTTTTTCATTCTTAGATGATGCCATAACCCGAATTAAGAATGCTTGATGTCTCAATGATGTTATTTTTGGAAGGTCTAATGCAGATGGCGTGGGTGGTTGGGCTTCTCTCCTTGCCTGAACTTGACACACCAAGAGAGCTCACAAATAGCACTGATTCAGCATGAACAGTCTATTTGAAAGGGCAGAAGAAGTCTAGGAATGGCTCCTGTTTCCACTTGTGGTCTTCAAGGAGGCACCTTGGGCTAGCCCAAGGTGAGATGGCAAGGACCAGGTATACACTGAGGGTGGAGCAGGGGAACTAGACTGATCTGGAAGTTGCCAAATGAGCACCAGTTCACTAACACTTCTCACCATCCCTAACAGAAAAGCATTCAACCTGGAAGATCCTTTTTTGCATAAATGACCTCAGGAGGAGATTCTTCCTCAGATGGACAGGTAGAAAGGAGAGGAAGGGAGGAGTATATAGGTTTTAAAAGCCCATGATGCGGCCGGGCGCGGTGGCTCACGCTTGTAATCCTAACACTCTGGGAGGCCGAGGCGGGCGGATCGTTTGAGCTCAGGAGTTCGAAACCAGCCTGAGCAAGAGCGAGACTCCATCTCTACTAAAAAATTGAAAGAAATTTATCAGAAAACTAAAAATATATAGAAAAAATTAGCCGGGCATGGTGGCACATGCCTGTAGTCCCAGCTACTCAGGAGGCTGAGGCAGAGGATTGCTTAAGCCTAGGAGTTTGAGGTTGCTGTAAGCTAGGATGACGCCACGGCACTCTAGCCGGGGCAACACAGTGAGACTCTGTCTCAAAAAAAAAAAAAAAAAAAGCCCATGATGGAAAGCAAGCTTATTTTCTCTACAAACAATATCCTAAGGGCAAGTTATGTCCCCAGGAAAGTCACCAAAATCAATTTAGCTGGAAAAAGTGGCCAAAATATGGCATATTCATAATGAAAACTGCAGTGGGAGAAAATGAGACTGGGGGAAACATAATACTTCAGCTACATGCTGGGTTAAATGAGCTGTGATGGGAAGCAGCAGCTCAGTTGTAACCCAGACTCTGGAGAGAGATGGTCTTGGATCAGTTCTCAGCTTTGCTCTCTCTACAAGTAAAATCTCAGGTAGTTACTTAATCATCACTATAAAGTGGGCCAATGGCTGGATGTGGTGACTCACTCCTATAACCCCAGCATTTTGGGAGGCTGAGGTGGGAGGATCGCTGGAGGCCAGGAGTTTGAGAACAGTCTGGGCAACAAAGCGAGACCCCATCTCCACAAAAAATAGAAAATTATCCGAGTGTGGTGGTGCATGCCTGTAGTGCCAGCTATTTGGGAGGCTGAAGCCTGAAGACTGCTTGAGCCCAGGAGTTTGAAGTTGCAGTAAGTTATGAGGTTGCAGTGAGCTGCACTCCATCCTGGGCCACAGAGTGAGAACCTGTCTCAAAAAAAAAGGTTGGGCGGGGTGGCTGATAACAATTCTCAGAACAGCACCTAGAACTGTTAGTTCAAAATGCTAGTTTAAAAAGAATCTAATCATAATGGATACCCTTGTTTCCATGATAAAATATATTTTAAATTTCAGATTACTGATCTGCCAATTTTTGAAACCAAAACAATTTTTTTGTAATATCGGAGCTTGGCCCTAATCTTTTCTTATAGCAAAATATTGAATACTTACTTGCCACTGGGGGATGAGATTATAAAGAAAGCATACTGCTTATGAAAAAATAGGAATAATTTTAAAATCACCTATAAGCCCATCCCCTAAATGCTGTTAATATTTTGCTATTAGGTTATTAAATATGGAATGTCTGATTTCCTTAAGTACTAAGTTTGACAGTTGCTATCTCTGACATTTCACTTTGACACTTCTTGTTTGCTTTTTGCTTTTGTTGTGTGTGAGAAGGTACATCCTCACTCTTCAAACACATGTTTTGGCTTATGATTACCCTTCAAATTTTTTTAGAGAAATTTTTGTGAAACCATGAATAAGTCAAAAATTTGTGTTATTTTAGAATATGAGTCCTGTCATGGAACCAATGCAGTGCAGACAACTTGAAATATCAACAAAGTGTTTGGGAAGGATGTGGCTAATGAATGCACAGTACGTCGATGGTTTGAGAAGTTCCAGAAAACACATATAACCCACAAGGATGCATTCAGACTCAAGGTGAAGGGATGAAAAACAATATTTCATGCAAACGGAAGCCAAGAGAAAGCTCGTGTAGCAGTTCTGATTTCAGATAACTGAGTCTTCAAATCAAAAAAAGTAATGAAGGACAAAGATGGTCACTATATAATGGTGAAGGGTACAATTCAACAAGAAGACATAACAATTCTAAATATTTATGCACCTAACTCAGGTGCACCCAGATTCATAAAGCAAATCCTACTTGATCTAAACAAAATGATAAATAGCAACACCATAATAGCTGGGGACATCAACACCACTCTGACAGAACAGGACAGACCCTCCAAACAGAAAATAAACAAAGAACCAATAGGCTTAAACAGAACCCTAGAACAAATGGGCCTAACAGAACATTCTACCCCAAAACCACTGAATATACATTTTTCTCATCAGCTCATGGGACATTCTCTAAGATTGACCATATTCTCAGCTACAAAGCATGTCTCAAGAAGTTTAAAAAAATAGAAATTACACCATATGTCTTCTCAGACCACAGTGGAATAAAATTAGAAATCAATTCCAACAGAAACTCTCATCTCTACACAAAGTCATGGAAACTAAACAACCTTCTGCTGAATAATTATTGTGTTAAGGAAGAAATTAAGATGGAAATCAAAAGATTCTTTGAACTAAATGATAAAGGAGACACAAATTATAAAAATCTGTGGGACACAGCTAAAGCAGTCCCAAAAGGAAAATTTATATCCACAAATGCCTACATCCAAAAGACAGAAAGATCACAAATCGACAATCTAATGAATTGCCTCAAAGAACTGGAAAAGGATGACCAAACCAATCCCAAACCCAGCAGAAGAAAAGAAATAACCAAGATAAGAGCAGAACTAAATGAAATTGGTAACAAAAAAACTATACAGAAGATTAATACAACAAAAGGTTGGTTCTTTGAAAAAATAAACAAAATTGACATGCCTCTGGCTAGATTAACGAGAAACACAAAAGAAAGACTCTAATAAACTCCATCAGGCATGAAAAAGAAGAAATTACAACTGATACCACAGAAATGCAAAATATCATCTATGAATGCTATAAAAACTTCTATGCACATAAACTTGAAAATGTTAAGGAAATGGACAAATTCTTAGAAACACACAGCCTCCCTAGGCTCAATCAGGAAGAAATAGAATTCATGGACAGACCAATATCAAGTACCAAAATTGAAGCAATAATAAAAAAACCTTCCTAAAAAGAAAAGTCCTGGACCAGAAGTTTTCACACCCGAATTTTATCAGACCTACAAAGAAGAACTGGTGCCTATCCTGCAGAAATTATTCCATAACATCAAGAAGGAAGGAATCCTCCCCAACACATTTTATGAAGCCAACATCACCCTGATACCAAAACCAGGAAAGGACACAACAAAAAAAGAAAACTACAGACCAATATCCCTTATGAATATAGATGCAAAAATTCTCAACAAAATCCCAGCAAACCAAATTCAGGTGCTTGTCAAAAAAAATAATCCATCACAACCAAATGGGCTTCATCCCAGAGATGCAGGGATGGTTCAACATATGCAAATCTATAAATGTAATTCATCATATAAATAGAAGCAAAAATAAAGACCATATGATCCTTTCAATAGACAGAGAAAAAGCACTCAACAAAATTCAGGACCCTTTTATTATGAGAATGCATAACAAAATAGGAATAGCTGAGACATACCTCAAAATGATAAAAGCCATATATGACAAACTCATGGCCCACATCATACTGAATAGGGGAAAAATTGAAAGCATTCCTGCTTAGAATTGGAACCAGACAAGGTTGCCCTCTATCACCGCTTCTATTCAACATAGTGTGAGAAGTCCTAGCCAGAGCAATCAGACAAGAGAAGGAAATCAAGGGCATCCAAATGGGGGAAGAAGAGGTCAAACTATTGCTCTTTGCTGATGATATGCTCCTACATCTAGAGAACCACAAAGATTCTGGTATGAGACTACTGGAATTGATAAACAAGTTGAGCAAAGTCTCAGGTTACAAAATGAATGTACACAAATCAGTAGCATTCCTATATGTCAACAACAGTCAAACTGAGAACCAAATCAAAGACTCAATACCCTTCACAATAGCAACAAAGAAAATAAAATACCTAGGAATATATTTAACTAAAGAGGTAAAAGACCTCTACAGGGAGAACTAGGAAACACTGAGAAAGGAAATAGTAGAGGGCATAAACAGGTGGAAAACCATACCATGCTCATGGGTCTGCAGAATCAACATTGCTAAAATGTCTATACTACCCAAAATGATCTACAGATTCAATGCAATCCCTATGAAAATACCAGCATCATTTTTCTCAGATCTAGAAAAAATAATTCTACGCTTCATATGGAACCAGAGAAGACCCTGTATAGCAAAAGCAATCTTAAGCAAAAAGAACAAATTGGGAGGCATCCATTTACTAGACTTCAAGCTATACTATAAGGGTATAGTAACCAAAACAGCATGGTAGTGGCACAAGAACAGAGACATAGACCAATGGAACAGAATTGAGAACCCAGATATAAAACCATCCTCACATAGCCATCTAATCTTTGACAAAGCAGACAAAAACATATACTGGGGAAAAGAATCCTTATTCAATAAATGGTGCTAGGAAATTTGGATAGCCACATGTATAAGACCGAAACAGGATCCACACCTTTCACCTCTCACAAAAATCAATTCACAGTGGATAACAGACTTAAACCTAAGACATGAAACTATAAGAACTGTAGAAGAAAATGTTGGAAAAACTCTCATAGTCATTGACCTACGCAAAGAATTTATGAAGAAGACCCCAAAGGCAATCACAGTAACAACAAAGATCAAATTAAAAAGTTTCTGCACAGCCAAGGAAACTATCACGAGAGCAAACAGACAACCTACGAAATGGGAGAAAATATTCGCATGTTACACATCTG
>NW_012151840.1:4917724-4943924 GCF_000956105.1 Propithecus coquereli
GTGGATAATGATGAGCTGAAAGGTATAGTGGAAGTGATTCCATCTCAACCTACATGTGAATTAGCAGCAAGATTTGACATTACTATTCCAACAATATTGGACCACCTGATACAAATTGGCAAGGTAAAGAAGTTGGATAGATGGGTACCCCATTAATTAAACAAGCTTCAGAAGAGAGACTGTGTCGAAGCTTGACTTTCTTTGCTGTCACTTACATAAAGGTGAACCATTTCTAAACCATATTGTTCTGTGTGATGTTGAATTCTTTGTGACAATCCCAAGTGTTCAGCACAAATGGCTGGATAAAGATGAAGTGCCAAAACACAGTCCAAAACTGAATATTCATCAAAAAAACTAATGGTGTCTGCTGGTCCAGTTCTGGTATTATCCACTACAGCTTCATGAAACCTGGTCAGTCAGTTACAGTGGATGTCTACTGCAACCAGCTGGACAAAATGGTGAGGATGCTTGTGATTAAGCAGCCAAGATTGGTCAATAGAGACAGGCCAATCCCCTTGCAAGACATCACTCGATCACATGTGGCACAAACAATGCTGCTCAAACTACAGAAGCTGGACTTGGAAACTCTCTGTCATCCACCATATTCACCAGACTTTGCACCAACTAACTACCACTTCTTCCAGGCTTTGGACCACTTCTTGCAAGGAAGTATATTCAATTCTCAACAAGCTGTGGAAAACACCTTTTGCCATTTCATTGCCACTCACTCTCCAGGCTTCATCGCTGCTGGCATAAGCAAGCCATCATTAAGATGGCAAAACTGTCAATAGTTTAGGCACAGGCTTTGATTAATTGTACTCCTTCTCATTGGAGATATAATAAACTTTTGATTTGAAATCAGAAATTTCATATTTAATGACCTAATATTTTCCTTCCAGTCTTTTTTTATTATATGTAGTTTTTAGTGACTTGTGTTGTGTTTTGATTTCACAGTCTTTATCATAGTATTTACATGACTTTGTCTTACTATCTTTTCACTTAACACTGTAACATTATTTTTGATAGCCATGGAACATTTCATGGAGGGCACAGAATCTATTTATAATTCATTGGGAGTGAGAATTATAGTGCCAATCTCTGGGTTTGAATGCCAGCTCCCCACTTGCCAATGGTGTGACCTTGGACAAATGACATGAACTCTCTGCCTCACTGTCCTCACCTGTGAAATGGGGAAAGAAATAGTGTTTATCTCATAGGGTCATTTGCAGATAAATGATTTAATATCGATAAAAGTCTTTGAATAGTGCCTGGCACACAATAAGCCCCCAATAAATATTAAAAATGAAATCTGATGCTGTCACACTTATAAATTTCAGCACACAGCAGGCGGGGTGGGCTTAGATAAAGACCACCAGGTAGGGAGGCAGATATGTTTCTGTGGCTGCTAAATCTCTGTGCTTCAGGGGATCTCTCTCTTTCCCCTTGCTGAGAAATACAAGAAAGAATGCAGAACACAGGCTCTGAATTTCTGGGAAAAGAAGCCCAATAGAAGTCAAAAGAATTACCCAGCTAATATATGAGATTTATGAATCTTAAAAGGAACAATGTCCATCCCCTTTTGCTTATAGTTGTTTGGGTACATGACCACCTATCTGACCACATAGTAAGGTCTTCGAGTGCAGTGACCCCTAAGGAGTCTAATTTAGTGCTTGGTAGGAAGTAGGTGCTCAATTTCCATTTCCTTGTCCAGTTGAATTTGCTGTTCAGTAAGAAGAATGGATGGCTCAAACAATCCAAACCCAGATTCTCATTAACAAATTCCAGGCATTTCATGGAATGATAGACTAGGTGTGGAAAGGACTTTGGCCAGCATTCAGAGGCAGGGGTTCTCAACCTCAGGGAGGCCTGAGCATTGACATTCTCCGAAGGTTCACCAATGGGGTCTAATGCACAGTCAGTATTAAGAATCATTGCTTTAGACCATGCCCATCATTTTACAGAAGAAACTGAGACTCAGAGGTAGCAAGAGGCTTGTCTGTATATGCAGGGAGTCGAAGGCAGAGCTGGAATTCAAACCCTGCTATGAGCCCTCTCCCCATCACAGCACCCTGCCTCTTAAATGGTATTTTATTTCTTCTTGTGATTTTTTTTCTAGCAAGGTTTATTTTCTATAATTTGCTTGTTAAACATGGCTATTGAAGTTGGAGCAAAAATAGTAATAAATGTGGTGAATCATGGCCTGAATCGTGTATCTAGAAAAGTCGAAAGTAACCATTCCCTCTACTACCCTAGATAACCAGAACTTGAGTACTTGTGTCGGAAAGGCAGTGTCTGGTGTCACCAGGGATGAGCCAGCTGGCAGGCCCACAAGAACCTCCCCAGGGTGGCGCTACCTTGATGACTGTTCCTGGGCCCAGAAGTTCAACCCTGTCCATGCTTCTGAGCGTATCAATCCTGGGGACACTGGTTCACTACACTTAACTCACAAGAGACTGATGACATCAATTTACAAAGGGAAACATGAGTCTCAAATGTGGGCCTCACAGGTATATTCTCTTCCTGTAGGAAAACTCGAAGAGGTCAAGTCATAATCTGGAGGCATTTGGTGAGCACAGTGTTGCATAATGACCTCAGGTTTTGATGGTGAACAAAATTAGACATGCTCCTCAGGTCATCTGAACACCTCCAGCCCAGGACAGATTTCGGTGGCCCTGAAAACACCTGTCCTTGGCTGCCCTTTCTCTGTGCTCCTTTGTGCTAGACCCTGGCCTAGGAATCGCCTCCATATGGGGCTTTGCACGGCGGGACTCCCTCCCATTACATGCTGATCCCAGAGTTTCACATTGGAAAAGGAATGTTTCTGTTTCATTTGTCTTATTTCTACTACTCACTGTTGTCCTGACGTATACTCTGAATAGTGTACAGGATAATGCCCATCCCTCCCCAAGATGTCAGTATACTAATCTCCAGAACCTGTGAACATCTCATCTTACACAGCAAAGGGACTTTGTAGATGTAATTAAGTTAAGGATCTTGAGATGGGGAGATCTTCCCGGGTTATGGAGGTGTAATCACAAAGGTCATTATAAGAGGGAGGCAAGACAGTTGATGTCGGAGAGAAGAGATATGACAAGAGAAGCAGAGGTTGGAGTGAGGCATTTTGAAAATGTAGGAAGGAGACACAGGTCAAGGAATGTGAGCAGCCTCTAGAAGCTGGAAAAGGCAAGGAAATAGATTTCCCCCTAGAGCACTTTACCATTTATAAGGTGTTTTTGCATTCATCCCTTTATTTTAATCTTTGCAACCACCCAGTTGGATAGAGATGAGGGTTATTATCCCCGTTATTCAAAGAGAAAAATCAATGCTCAGAGAGGCCAAGCAATTTGTCTAAGGTCACACAGATAATAAGAGAAGTTACCAGGGTTCAAACCCAGCTCTTTGGACCCTACAGCTCATGTTTGCTTCTCAGATCACAGTGACCTCTCACCCAGTGTCTGTGTATCCTGTCAGAGAAGTGGTGCACAGGCCACAAGTCCCCAGGGGATTAGAATGTAATGCACAAGAGCGGACTGTAAATGCTCCTCTTCTGAAAAGATTTTGCAATATGGCCTTGAAATGGAGCTTTCTTCTTGCCCGAGGTGAATGGAGTGCTGTGTGGAAGAGCCCTCTAACAGTCCAGTCTCAAGCTGCAGACCTTTCTTCTTGCCTTCCTGGACACCCCCACCTCCAGAAATGAATGCCAGAGATACAGTGAAGGCAGGAACACCAGAGACTGACTCATGAGCTGCCTGGGGCCCACGAGTGTGTGAGATCTTCCTGGAAAAGCCTCCAGGCCCTGAGCCAGCCCTCTCAGCCAGCCGTGGGTCCCTGGTGTGTGGGATGCTCACGCTTCCTGGGGCACTGGGCCAGCTGCTGTGTTATCTCCTCTGCAGGGAGCATTTCCATAGCCGGAGCCTGCAGGCAAGGATGCGTGGGAGCCTCCAGAGTGAGTAACCAGAGAAAGGAGGATTCCTCTCTCGGACAGTAAGTAAATATCCAGGGCGGGGGACTCGGAGGGGTAAAAATAGCCAAGGAGGCTCCTGGAAGCACACACACTGGGGCACCTTGTTTTCTCAGCTGGAGATGACAGACAGAGCGCACAGGTGACCTGAGGCAGCAGGGAGGGGCTGACTGCAGAAGGTTCCGGCATCCCATCACACGGAGGCACGGACACCTCCATCCAGTGGGGTGACACACATGTGGCTCCCTCTGGGGAACTGGGCTGTCCCTCACAGCTGTTTAATCTGCACCTGTTTGCCACCGTCAGTGGAATGTCTTTAGCAGGGACATTTTTTGGTTCTCCCGGCTTCCACTGAGGACCTACAGGGAGCCAGGCCGGGGCTAGGCAGTGGGAAGGCAAAGATGCTGAAGCCGCCACTGCTGCACACTAAGAGCCGTCGGCCGGTGGAGGAGACAGGTGTTCCCAAGGAGCTGCAGTACGAGCAGACTCTGGTGGGTACCGACCAAAGCCTCAGTAAAGTAGATTAGAACAGAAAAGGTGTACAGCAAGTTATACTAGCATAAACTACATGATAATTCCATTTGTGGACGTCTCTCTGAATATACCTGTATATTCTCTCTGAATATACATTTTATAGGTGAATAATCAGAGATAAAGCTTGAATGGACTATATTAAGATGTTAGCAACAGTTACTTCTGGGTGGGGGACCACGAGCACTTCTTTTCCCTTTTGCTTACCTGCATTTTCTAATTACCTACAATGAATATGCGTTACTTGGATGATAACATGTTTCAATTAGCACAGAGTTACTAAATAAACTGAAAGGATCAGAGAAGACTCCACAGAAGTGGCATTTGATGATTTTGTTCAATTTCGCAGATGTTTTGAGCTTCCACTAAACAAGAGTGCCATGCATAGTACTGGAGGCACAGGAGGAACTGAATTATACTCAGCCCTGTTCCTCCTGCGGGCTCAGAACCTCCTCCCCACACTTCTCCGTCCACCGGCAGCTGGCACTCCCCCGCCGCCTTGACGACCTCCAGCAGTGGCAGATGCCCAAGCACACGCGGCACAGCACTGCCCGCTCCTCGTGCGGATGTCATTTCTCCATGAGATCCTGAACTCCACAGAAGCAGGAACTGTGTGCTGTCCTTCTACTGAATGCCCAAAGCATGGAGCCAGGAAAACCCCAGGTGCCCTGGGAACATGAGCCGAACAGAAGGAAGGAGGCACCCAGGCCCAGACGCGTGTCTATCCTGGTGCCAGAGCCCTGGGGACTGAGGAGGGTGCGCCCTACTCTGCTTTGTGCCTCTCGCCTCGAACCACGACTCACGTACAAAAGGGACCCGATGTTTATCAGGCTGAAATGACTGCTCCAGAGGCAGGCCTTGCACCCACATTTGTGAAAAAAGATTCCCTTCACTCAAAGATACCATCTTCCCCCTCAACATGTCAAAGCTCAGTTGATTATGTGCATGCTCCAGGACCTAGAGAAATTTCATCTGACTTTGTAAACCTGAGGCCTTGCTCAGGACTGGGCATGTGATAAGCATGATAAATGGGGAAGGGAGACAGAAAGGGAGCAAAGAAGGAAAGGGGGAAGGAAGGAGAGACAAAGGCAAGGAAGAAACAGATGGGAAATGAGCGACGATAGAGTTCTCTCTTCCTGCCTACGTGACTTTCTACTTCAGGAAGTGGTGATTCTGTTGACAACTTAAAAAAATGAGGCAGAAAGTGAATCCCACTTGTCACAAAGGGGAAAGACATCCATATATCCTGGAGCTGGGCTTTGGGGCTGTAGGCTGGGGCTGCTCTTTCCTCCCCTCTCCTCCTCCAGGACCGTCCCCACCTCTGCGCCAGCCCAGCTCTGGGCCCTCCCTGCCCTGAGGTGCCAGGACTTCTCTGAGCCTGCTCAGCCATGCTCCCGCCTCCGACAGCCAGGGGAGGGTGACTGAGTCACGTTATAGGAGTCTGAGCAATTTCACAGATGCCTCATGTCTGTAAGTTAATGATGAAACTGCCAAGAATTTCCTGCTGCCTTCACGTCAGCCTTTCCCACCAGAATCCAAAAGAGTGATCCGGGAATACGACTGTCTCTGTCCTGGGGTCGCAGATCGCTCTATCCAGGGAATTCAGCCTCCAGACCCTCTTCTTAGTCCCCTCTACTCAACCTCTGCCCCTCCACCTCTGCCTCAGTAGCCACAGGTCCTCGCATGCCTTCAAACGTCCTCTACCGTAAGGACCTCTCCCACTCCTCCCAGCTCCCCGTCCTCCGCCCCACCCCTCTGATGACGTAAACCACCTTCCACATCTAGTGATGCACTGGGTTTCTTCCTCCCAGCCCTTCTGCCACCTTTCCTCAGACCCTCCCATCTCTCTTTCTAAAAGGTAAGTCTGAGCCTATTTAAAACTTTCAGTGGCTCCCTATTACCCTCAAAGGAAACAAAAGTCAGGTTCCTCCACATGGTACCCAGGTTCTTCATAACATGGCACCTCCTACCTGCCTTGTGTTCCCCGCAGCACAGGGACGCTACAGCCACATCAGACCATTACCAGCGCCGAATGTGCCTCAATGCACCCTCTGCCCAAAACACCCTTCTGACTTCATCCCTACTTGCTTCTCAGGCCCCTGTCGAGGACTGTCCTCTGGGAAACCTGCCCAGACAGTCCCCAGCACCGGCTCCCGTAGCGGAGTGCCTCCATGGCAGGGCTCCTGGCGTGCTCTGTGCTCGCTGCCCCTGTTGGAGTCTGAGCCTCTCCACATTGGGGTCTCATGACCCCCCATGACCTTAGCGGATATCACAGAGGCTGCATATTGCAAATGCTCGGCCAAGGCTTCCTGAAAGTCTTAACCCTGCTTCTATAACCAGAGCCCCTTGGGGACAGATGCCTTGCGTTATTCATCGCTGTGTATCCTCAAGGCCCAGCGCAGAGCTCATAGCTTTTCTCAAATACTTGTTGAATGAGAACGAAGGAATTAAAGACTGAGAGCCTGTGGTCGTTGTCACGGAGGGAGGAGACCCACAGGGCCGGCATGGTCACCGCACAGCAGGTTCTGAGCCTGACTCAACCTGATTCAGTCGGAAACTGTGAATGAAGTCACTTCTCAGCTTGCTGCCTTGGTCTCCCTGGGATGCCGGGCAAACAGGAGCTTTTAAATACTGGAAATTCTGGATCCCTCGTTAGATAAATTGAGTGACATCAGGTCTTGCTTGAGTTATTCTTAGACTCCATAAGTCACCTGGAGTCTGTCAAATGGATGGAGATTGGCTCATCCCTCCTCATCCACAGGACGAAACTGGCTCCAGCAGCCAAGACCAGCAGCCGAGCTCCAGCCATGGAGCCCCGGGTCCTTCCCACGGCCATTGTCTAAACTGCCCAGCTCACTGGCCACACCTGACCTGAGGGCCACCTGGGGAAGTGTCACGTAAGGGTAGGGTCTTGCAGTGAGTGCCTGACACAGTGTCCACTCAACTGCTGATTGCCCCTCTGAGCAATGGGAGCTCCGAGACTTTAGGAAGGTCTTAGGGGAAAGTGACTCCTAATTTCTGCTACCGACCTCCCCTGACCCAGGGCAGCTGCCGGAGGGGAACAAAAAATGGGCCTCCACTTTGGTGGGTTCAGCTACTGACCTCCCAAGGCGATTACTCTGTGGCAGCCCTTTGGGCAGGGCCAGATTTCTGCACCTCCGTCATCAGCTCCCGGCTCATACTGCCATACCCCTAGGCTCAGGGCTTCTCTGGTTTAGAGAGCTTGGGCCTTGGACCAAACTCTTCATGTACCAGAAAGAGTTGCTATCTTTTGGTTTCCAGTTTATTACTAAATCCTCCGGCCCCAAAAGATGTTGGAATGTAGTAGATGTTCATTAAATATCGGTGGTAAGAAGGCAAAGGGAGGAAAAAGGGCTGGAGAAGAGAAGAAAGCAGAGCCACCTGCTGCTGTTCGACCCAGCTGCGGCTGGGCTGGCCGAGAGAGCAGGGTGAGCTCCATGAGCATCTGGACAACCCATGCCAGAGGCTGAAGCCAACTTCCCAGAGCAGAGGCCACCTCCCTCCAAGCCCAAGACTCTTGGACACAAGTGCTTATTTACCTGGGCAGAAAGCTTCTTGGGTTAGAAAACTGCATGGGCCATGGGAGTCCTTCATGGCACAGAGCTGGTACCCTGTACCCTGTTGCTACTACGTCATCCCAGCTCTGTCTTTTCCTGGGGCTTTTCAGGTGCGTCTCTTCCCCCAGCCATCCCCAGCACCATGGAAGGGCCTGGTCTTGGAAGCACTAGGCCCAGAGGCACTGTGGGCCTCCATTCTTGAGGTTCCGCATTTCTCTCTGGCGTCCAAGGGATAGGGGTGCCTGGAACTAATTCTGTTGGGAGTGTAAGACTCGGGGACCAGTGGTGAGCCAGTCACAGCTTTAAAGTGGAAGAGGGACCAGTTGAGCAGAGTGAGTGTAGGGAAATAAAATTGAATGTGGAACAGGGAAACCTGCTCTTGAGTCTCAATTCTGCGTATTAAACTCTGCAACTGTGGACACGCACTTGGCTTCTCCGAACCTCAATTTTCTCCTTTACAAAATGAAAGGCCATAATATGCTATCCAATCAAATGAGACCACATATAACAAAGTATTTGGTGAGCCATAAAGTAATATATAAGCTAATAATAATAATAACATAGATATAATCAAATCATAATGATGATAATCAAGGCCACGCTGTGAATGGTGTCATCCCTCACATAACCCTGCAGCTTTACGGATGTCAGTGACTCTGCGGGTCGCAGGAGGACAAGGCCTGCAGCAGGAAAGGAGCTGAGTGTCAGTGACACCTCCAGACATTGCTGGTTCCTACCTGGACGGCAGTACTAAGGACAAACACTGTCCTGACCCAAAGAGCACAAGAAAACAAGAATGAACCTGATGGCTAATCCTTGTGACCCCTCCTTGACCCCAGCAGGACTCCTCTGCTGGTGGGGGAATGATCACTGTGTTCTCCCCAGCTGGTTCTGCAGGCCCTCAGGAAGCAGAGTGCCTGGCGGGGTGGTGCCTGGGTTTGCGCAGTCACTCGTGTCCTCACGTGGAAGAGGAGGAGGCTGGACAGGGTGGCTCGTGCAGGCCCATCCTGCTCGGTGGACCCAGTGGACTATCTCCAGGTGTCCCACAGTCTCTTTCCTCAGGGGCTCACAGGCCACAGAACTGTGGCCAACATTCAACACTATCAACAGCACCTAAGCAGTGGTTCCACTCAGGGGCAAGGCTGGCATCCCGGGAATAGTGGTGACTGAAGCTAATTCTGTTAGGAGAATAAGACTCAAGGACCAGTGGTGAGCTTAGAGCAGCTTCACTCTGACCTTGCACCTTGTCACATGCAAAAGACACTTGGAGCTGCTATTGGAAGGTTCATCCATTGGTCAATCATTCATTCCTCAAAAACATGTTAAGTATCGACAGCACGCCAGGCATTGTGCTGGACCCCAAAGATACAGATTGTGAGAAGGCCTGGCCACTGTCCTTAAGAAGTTCCCACTCTGGATCAAGACAGGGCTGGGTGGACAGGCACACAGGCACTCACTTATAAGACAGCGTGACTAGTGCTGAGAGACCCTCCGAAGACACCAGAGCAGCGGTAAGTGGGGGTGGGTGACGGAGGAGATAGCACTCTGTTCTCTCTTCGGAGTCACAATCCCCTCCACCACACCTGACAGCAGGCAAGTGACTTCCCACCAACACCCTTGCCCACCCTTTCAATCTTCTAAGCTAGGAGCCAGAAAGAATCCCAGTTCTGCCATCGATTAGCTAGGTGACCTTGGGACAGTCACTTAGCTTTTGGGGGCCTCAGTTTCCTCATCTGTAAAATGGGAACAGTGATGGCTCTTCAACAATTCACCAATCAAACCACAGATTTTTTTTTAGGAGCAGCTGTATATATGCTAGGCTTTGGGAACACAGCAATGAGCACAGACAGGACACCTGATAGCATAAATTTTAAGTTTGCTAAGAAAGACAGACATTAAGCAAGAACATAACATTAGAGCTATAAAAGGAGAAACACCGGTTCCTAAGGAGCTGCAGGAAAAGACTGTCGCCCAGCTATGATCGTTTTCCCAGAGACACTATGGGCATTCAATGAAACAGTGACTATGAGAGCGCTCCTTAAGCTGTAAAGTGCTGTGTGCATATGTGCTACCCTCTCCCATGCGTTTCTACCTCCTCTGGTGGGACTTGCGTCTGTTCTAAAGGCCTTACTTACCCTGGTGGGAAGACTAGCCCAGCCAAGCTGTGAACTGAGTCCGGTCTATTGTGGTGTACAATGAGTGGACAGATGTGGAAACTACGGTTCAGGGAGGAGAATTGGATGGCCAAGGATGCAAACTGGTGAGCGCCATCCTGTTTCTGAGTGTGCTGGTGTCCCTACCCTGTGAAGTGGCCGGGTGCTGCCAACCTTCCCCTGTTGGTGTCCTCACATCTGTGCTTCTCATCCTCGGCCAGTGCCCTCAGGCTCTCCCCTTCTCCCTGTCCATTCCAAGTCCAGTCTCTGTAAACCGTCTGGAACTTACTCACTGTGAAGCACAGCCCTTGCCTGAGGATGGTATTTGTTTTTTAATAGGTATCGGCCCTCAAGATAAAGGAATGAACCCATAATCATGGGTTCACTCCACCACGCCCTAGAAGGGCTTAAGCCCTAGGAGTCCTGGGCAGTGGTATACGTTGGCGGCCAGGGTAGACTCTTCCCCACGTGAAGGATCTGAGGCCCAGAGCTGGAGCAGAGAAGTAGCTCGACTTGGGTCACACAGCAAGAAAGTGGCAGGCCTAGAACCGTGATTTCTGAATTTCAGCTCCTTCAAGAAAGCCATAGACGTGTGACGTGTGGATGTCAGTGGAGCCGGCTGGGAAGCGTCCTCATGGGACAGCAGTCTTGCCCCATACGACAAGGGGGGAACTAGAGATGACTTTAAACCTGCTTTCCCAAGACCCAGGGGATGGGGAGGAAGCTTGGTCTCCAGACAGGGCTATCCAGTGGAGTCACCCTAGTCACTTTCCTAATAGCCAGAATAGGAACACAAATCCTAACATGCCCCAGAGCCCAAACTCAGCCTCTCTGAAGGAGTCATCCTTTTGTCCAGACGCCACCTGGTGGTGCGGCAGGAAAACCCAACCTTTGAAGTCAGACTCCTGTTTGACTCTCAGGCTTGTGGTCTTGGGGAAGTTATTCGAGCTCGCTGAGACTCAGTTTTCTCCAAGAGCCATTTGCCTTTGTCATCAGACGTTATTGCTGATCACATATATGATTACTGCCCCTGTCCACCCAGAGACCCACCCAGTGAGTTATTTTCCCCAAAAGTCATTCATACTATTTCTGTATATATAAAAGGGTGATTTACTTACACACAATGATATTTGTGTGGTTACCACATCAGTTAGCGAATTACCTTTTCATATATTTATTACTGCTTTATATTTCTTCACTTGAAAACTGCTTCATACATAATAAGTTATATTGTCTTAAGTTCCTACATTTCATGTTTATCCCTTTGTTAGAAGCTTTCCATATTCACTTTTTATCCATTGTTCATAAACTAATGGCAAACTTCTTTTCTTTGAAAACTCTGTAGTGATATTTTGAAATTCTTTAGTAATCTATGAATATCTATACAGTTTTGCTCATCATTGAAAAGTACTTATTGTGTTAAGTCACATAGAACTTCCATACATTGGAACTTGTTCAGAAAACAACTTAGGTAAAAAGCAACCATTGTATACACTGGATTAAATAGGTTTCAGTTTCACAAAATTTCATACTATTAATTAAGTATGTCTGTGTGCTTTGCCATTTTATTTTTTGGCCCCAAGATCATCATCAATCCTAAATGAAATCTATAAATTTCTGGGAACAGCTAAGTGTGACAGTGAGAAGACAGATCTCAAAACCTAAAAGCTGCTATAGGAGATGTCAGAGAAAATGATGAATTAAGGACCTCCAAAGATCTGTCCTCAAAAAACTGAAAAAAAATAGCCAGAATCAATGTTTTCAGAACTCTTGAAGCATTTATTCAAGAAAAATGGCTGAATCTTGGTAGGAACAGTGAACCTCATAGCATTTTAACTTGCCCTGCCCCATCTCTCAATCTCTAGCTTCCTAGTAGACTTGAGAGATGAGAGCCACATTCCCAGTGTAGACCAGCAACCTGGCAGCCAGCAGAGGGAGCAGAACACGGACTGAGCTCTTCTAAGGCTTCATTCCCAGAACAGTATCATTACTTGACCGGTCTGGTAGTTCTCCAGAAGACACAGTTGCAAGGCTATCTGCACTTGACCAGATTCAGATCTTACCCATTGTGAAAAGCTTTTTTGCCAGGGAATAGGGGACAACAATTAAAACAATTATAAGCAGTTGATTAACGTCCAGACTGCCTGACACAGTGGACAACACTTGGAGCAAACAATAGACTAAGTATGCCGTCCATCCTAGGCAAAGTCATCTAAGCAGTGTATAGATTAGTGTCCACACACACACACACACACACACACACACGTGTTATTATAATATAATAAGGAACACTAAGAGAGTGTTGACTCTTGTCCCTGAAGACAAATAATTAAACATTTTTTTCCAACTAAAGAATGGATTTAATTAAACTATGTATTGAAAAACATAGCCTAGCTGTTAGAAATGATGCATATATCCAGTTTTAGTTATAGAGCTAATTTTCTGAATTTTATGTATTCAGTGAGCTGCCAATATTGATTTTATGTTGCTCTTTACCCAAATGACTTTTTCTTTCTTTTCTTTTCTTTTTCTTTCTGAAAGCAGGAAAAAAAAGCATCAATACTGTGTTTGGAAATTATACTCTACATCTGAACTAACATGGATGGAAGTGGAGAACATGATGTGAAGTGGAATAAGCCAAGCACAGAAAGACAAATCTCGTATGTTCTCACTCATATGTGGGAGCTAAATATTAAAAACAATTGATCTCATGGAAACAGAATGGAATTATGGTTACAGGAGGATGGGAAAAAATAGCAGGAAGTGGGGGATAAAGTGGGGATGGTGAATGGGTGAAAAAATATTAATATAGTTAGATAGTCAGATATAATGAACAATATCTGATAGTAAAACAAAGCGACTATAATCAACAACAAGTGAGTGTATACCTTAAATACTAAAAGAAAGGAATTGTAATTATTCCTAACACAAAGAAATGCTAAATGCCTGAGGTGATGGATACCCAAATTACCCTGATTTGATTAATTCACATGGTATGCCTTTATCAAAACATCACATGTATCCTATAGAGACATACAACTATTATGTACCCATAATAATTACAAATAAAAAGTTTTTAAAAATAAGAAATGAAAGAGGAGACTTTACTAAAATCCTTACACCAACAAAAAGGATTATAAGCAAATACTTCGAACAATTATGTGCCAAAAATTTGGACAACCAGTGGATATCCAGTTGTTCCAGCACAATTTGTTGAAAAGGCTACTCTTTCCAAGCTGAATAGTCTCAGCACTCTTGTCAAAAATCAATTAATCATAGATGTATGAGTTTATTTCTGGACTGCCAATTCTATTTCATTGATCATCCATAATGTCCTTATGATACTAACACAGAGTCCTGATTACTGTAGCTTTGAAGTAAGTTTTGAAATTGAAAAGTATGAGTTCCCCATACAAATACAAAAATTAACTCAAAATAGATCAAAGACCTAAATATAAGAGCTAAAACTATAAAACTCTTCAAAGAAAATATAGGGGTAAATCTTTATGATCTGATATGGTCGCGGATTTTAGATATGGCACCAAAAGCACAAGCAACGAAAGAAAAACCAGATAAATTGGACTTCATCAAAATTTAAAACTTTTGTATTTCAAAGAACACTATTAAGAAATGAAAAGATAACTTCAGAATAGGATAAAATATTTCTAAATCATATATATAACATATGATGATTGCAAACATATATCTTATATATACAGAACCTATAAAGAACACTTGCAACTCAACAATAAAAAGACAAAAACCCTATTTAAAATGGGCAAAGGGACCAGGCTGGGTGGCTCATACCTGTAATCCTAGCACTTTGGGAGGCTGAGATGAGAGGATCACTTGAGGCCAGGAGTTTGAGACCAGCCTAAGCAAGAGCAAGTCCCCAATCCTACCAAAAGTAGAAAAATTAGCTGGGCATGGTGGTGCATGCCTGTAATCTCAGCTACTTGGGAGACTGAGGCAGGAGTTTGAGGTTGCTGTGAGCTGTAACGACGCCACTGCACTATAGCTCAGGTGACAAGGCAAGACCCTGTCTCAGATTAATTAATTAATTAATTTAAATAAATAAAAATGGGCAAAGGATTTGCATAGACATTTCTCCAAAGAGAATTCGCATGAAAGGGCCTCAAGGTCATTACTCATTAGGGAAACGCAAATCAAAACCACAGTGAAATACTCCTTCACAGCTTCTAGAATGGCTGTCATCATAAAGACAGACAATAGCAAATGTTGCAGAGAATGTGGAGAAATTGAAACCCTCCTCCATTACTGGTGGGAATGTAAAATGGAGCATCCATCTTTAAAACAGTTTGGCAGTTCCTCAGAAAGTTCAACAATAGGTTTACACACAACTCAGCAACTCCACTCCTAGGTATTTCCAAGAGAATTGAAAGCATATGTTCACATAAAAACCTATAAATAAATGCTCATAGCAGTGTTATTTATAGCCAAAAAGTGGCTAATAATGGATAAATAAAATGCAGTATATTAATACAATGAAATATTTTTCAGCCATAAAAAGAAGGGCAGTACTGATACATGCCACAACTTGGATGAACCTTGTAAACACCTTATGAATGGAATGACTCCAGACATAAAAGATCACATATTGTATGATTCCATTTATACAAAATGTCCAGGATAGGCAAATTCATGGAGACAAAAAGTGGTTGCCAGGGGCTGGGAGGAGGGATAGGAAGGGGCAGTGAATCACTGCTTATAGGTTTCTTTTTTTTTTTTTTTTGAGACAAAGTCTCACTCTGTTGCCCGGGCTAGAGTGCCGTGGCATCAGCCTAGCTCACAGCAACCTCAAACTCCTGGGCTCAAGCGATCCTCCTGCCTCAGCCTCCCGAGTAGCTGGGACTACAGGCGTGCGCCACCATGCCCGGCTAATTTTTTCTATGTATTTTTAGTTGTCCGATTAATTTCTTTCTATTTTTAGTAGAGACGGGGTCTCGCTCTTGCTAGGCTGGTTTTGAACTCCTGAGCTCAAACAATCTGCCCGCCTCGGCCTCCCAGAGAGCTAGGATTACAGGCGTGAGCCACCGCGCCCGGCCTATAGGTTTCTTTTTGGAGTGACGAAACTATTCCAGAATCAGATAGCTGTGGTGGTGGCACAACCTTGAGAATATACTAAAAACCACTGAATTGCACACTTCAAAGGGTGAATTGTATAATATGTGAATTATATCTCAATCTTTATGAAGAGAACAGGGCCTTGTTAGGGTCTGGTAGAGTCTACTGCCAAAGCCTTCCTGTTGCTAACTCAGATAAAGAATTGTGTTGATTTTCCATTTTGTTTGGTATGCACTACTACAGTAAAGAATAACTACTACGTTAGACGAAGTAAATAATATTTCAAGAGAACAATGCCCAGTGGTGTAGTAGATTACAGACTACAGACACCAGCGTTCTAGGAAGATAGAGAGGAGGGAGTGATTGGGACTGGTTGGGGACTGAAGGCACAGGGGTGGAGTGAAGTGGGGCAGGAGTCAGGAAGTCTCCCGGGAGGGATGGCGCTGAGCTGGTCCCGGGATGCAGGGGTGAGAGGTGGTGGGCATCAGGGGTACTCTGAGGCCAACTAAGGCACATGCAAGACTTCCTTCCATGCCTGCCTCTGGGACCTGAAGCAGGCTGGGACACCGGGAGGGGCAAAGGAGGCAGAAAGTAAGCCAGCGCTGGAGAGGTGCACACCTCGTGGGCTCTTCCCAGCAGAGCTGGGTGTAGGGAGATGAAGCCCTTTGATAAAATGTGGTAGGGTAGCGAAATGCATGCGCTAACCTGAAATGTGTAAGGAACGTGGAGCTTCTTTAGTTTAAATGGATAAAATGCTGTTTCTTGAGCAACTGAGTTACCTGGGGTAGGGATAAAGTGGGAAACGGTTAAAATCACTGATTGGATGTCAATATTTCTGTCTCGTCTGGTTTAAGAAAATCTCATTTTAGGAAATCATTCATTCATCACAAATTTTACCACCCCGTTAGCGTTTTTACCCCTTTCCCCTTGTCCTACACTGATGGCATCCAGCCTCAGGCGCAGGAAGCCCTCTGTTTGGGGGAAGCACAAAGGGAAGCTGGGATTCTGCCCTTGGATTTGGATTTTTGCTGCCCCCTACTGTACGGGGACTGAACTACCCCAGTTCCTGCTGTAGGGCAGGCTGATGAACTCTGTGGCCAGTGAACCTGAACTCTGTTCCCATGGCCTGGGCAGGCCCACTGATCCGTCAGGCACACTCAGCTCCCTTCAGCTCTGACTGGAGCTGGGGATCCCAGACATCCTGCCCAGCAGCCCACCCTGAAGCTGTCAACCATGGAGGCACACATCTGTCATCCCGACAGAGTGACCATCCCATCGCCCACTTCCCCTGCCCCCAGCGAGCTTGCCGGCCAGGGCCGTGAGTTCCTCCATGGGGAACATGGAAACCCCTGGGTCCGCCACTTTCAGGGGTGCCAGGGAAGCTTGGGGGACCTGTCTCAGCATGGTGGCCTCCTTCCTGAGCGCCAGGGAAGAAACAGGTCTCAAGATCGCTGCTTTCAGCTTCCTTCTCAGCCTGATGGATCACTTACCCCATCCCCAGACTAGGCCCTCCAGCAAGAGAAGTCAAGGCTCGTGGCTGACTACCGGGTCACCCCTCTTCACCCCCCTTCTCCCTCTTACCCGCTACAGAACCATGAAAGCTTTTCAACAATCCCTTCCTGTTAAGAAGGCATTTCCCTCCATCACGTCCTCATCTTTTCCCTTTTGCCCTTTTCCCTCCTAAAACTCATGGTCCCAAGGTCTCCAGCCCTCCAGGGTCCTCAGAAATCCAATATTAGAAGCAGATCCCAGATTTTGACCCCCTCCCCAGACTCTTTTTTCCCATTTAAACAGGCCATATGCCGTGGAGAGAGAACCACACAAGGAATGTGTTCAAGGGAAGAGCAAGCGTGACAGGCTTTGGGGCAGAGTGGCCGGGAGCAGGTGGGGTCTGAGAAGGAGCCTGCAGACCTACAGGAGGGGCAGATGACAAGGAGGAAAGGGGCTGTGAGTGCTCCCGAGAGCTGGTACAACTGCGAAGTCCTGCACAGTTGATCCATCAGCAGGAGGAAGCAGGGCTGAGTTCAGGCTGGCAGGGCCCGGGAGCAGAAGGCTGCCTGCAGTTCCCTGGCCCAAACCTTGGAGAGGAAAATACAGGATAAGCTCAGCACCTGTTTGTGAAATGGGACTCAGAGATAGAACAAGGTAGAGCTTCACTCTGACACCCCCCGGGTCCCCTGGGAGTGGAGTAAGACCCCACGCCAGACAGACCCAGACCCAGATGCTGCTCTTTGGGTGAAAGAGTACTGGGCTGCAGGGTGTGTTTGGGAGAGGGGAGTGGCAGGGCTAGAAAGCAGTGGAGTGGAGTGGAGTGGAGTGGAGGTGGAGCAGGGCCCCCGGTGTCAACCTTGGTCCTGTGTCCCACAGGCGGTGAGCTTCCTGTCACCATTGGTGAGATAGGTGGGCTCCCACTCCCGGCCTCCCCACTCAGCCATCGTGAGGACTGAAGAATGAATTGGCGTATGTGGAAACATCGATGGTCGACATAAAGGCGGGGTTATTTTCAAAGGCCTTACCCTTTAGCGTCCATCAGCAAGCTCGTCCCAGCAGGTAGTTCCAGAGGGGGTCTTAGCCTCAATTCCCAGGTTTACTCCATCATGGAGAGAGAGAGAGCGAGGCCATGCTCTCCACAGAAACACGGAGCTCTGCTCTCAAGGGGAATCCAGACAGGAAACATCCATACCTCTGTCCTCACAGGCAGAGAAGGCCACAGGACACGAGAGCAAGATGTGGGAACAATGGGCATGGGAGGGGCGCACTCCTCCCAGCTACAGCCTCCTGCCTCCCATTCATCCAGGCCGGCTGGCTGGCTGTCTTAATTTCTTTCTCTGCTTCTCCACTTCTTTATTTTCAAAAATACTTATTAGGCCCCTCGACATGTGCTGGGCTTCGTGCTGGCAGCTGGGGCAGAGCAGTGGACATGGCAGGTCCTGCTCCTGCAGAACTTGCTCTGGTGGGTTCCATTCTTCCTGCCTCTTGCCCTTCTCCCCTTTCTCTCTGGCTCTCTTCCCCCTTCTTGTCATTGAGTCTCTCTCTCTTTCCTCTTCTCCCCCTCTCTCTCCATCTCTCTCTTTCCCTCTGTTCCCCCTCTCCCTTTCCTCCTTTCTCCCTCCCTCTTCCCCTCCCTCTCTCTCTCCCTCTCCTCCTCCTTCTGTCTCCCATTCTTTATATTTCTTTTCTTCCCCTCGGTAACTTCTGACCTTGCCAGCTAATTATCTTGCTTTTCTTGTTTCTGTCCAATCGTTTCTTCCTTGGTGTCATTCACCATTCCTTCCCCCTACTTTTGTAAGTTTGGTTGGTTTTCTGGTTTGCCTGATGTCCCTGGACATTGCTTCTGGGAGTCAATTGAGAAAGCCTTCCTTATTCTCTCCAGGCTGGGCAGCAGGGCCTCCTGGGCACTCCATCCCCACCCCCTCTAAAAGCCATCACGGTGCTGATTACTCCACGTAGTGCCACGGGCAGGCACTGTGGTCTGCAGACCCCTGCACCCTAAGGCGTTGTACACAGTAGACGTACGTAGTAACAGTGACTAAATAATGAACATATTGTCTATAGACCTTGGAAGAAAATAACCCCAGACCATACCCTGAGAAAAAAGAGCTTGAGAACAGCGACAGCCCCAACAGACCAGACACAGGGAGTTGCAAGGGGTCAGTCCCAGACACACTCGAGGGCTGCGTGGAAGAGGAAGCCAGTCCCATGAGTTCACTTTTTCTTCCAGATGTCCCTGAGTATGAGGTGTCAGGTAACCATACAGGCCAGAGGCACAGAAATGCTAGTTCAGGAATTAGAGGCTCCAGCCGCCCTCCATCCCCAGCAGGGGAGGTAAGTGGCCAGGTCAGCTGTTGGTGCTGTAGCTCACCTAATCTCGGTGGACCTAGGACTCCAGGCAAGGACAGTGAGTGGTGGCGGCTCCAGACAGACCAGCAGTCTACTCCGCGTTCGCAGCTCTGCTTCAGAGAAGGTGGGGACAACTCTGGAACCAAACCCGTACAGAAAGCCTGTCCTGGGGGGCAGGTGGGAGGAAGTGACCCCTACCCAGAGTATCTGCTCCTACTGTGACCACATCCTCATCCACGGCTCACCACCAGGCTAAGGCTGAGGGACCTCTTCATTCTCAACGAAAACTCCCACTGAGGCCCTTTAGAGCACTCCTCCCCCTGTTAGGGCACCCTCCTCCTGGTAGGCACCCCTCCTCCTGGTAGGTACCCCTCCACCCATTAGGGCACTTCTCCACCTGTTAGAGCACCCTTCTTCCTCTTAGGGCACCCCTCTTCCATATTGTTGGAAGTGACCCACAGTGTCATTAAGAAAATAGACACTACAGAATGTCTCAGCAAGGCAAAATCTTTATTTCTGATCAGAAGGGTGAGCAGCGGCAGCAAAAGCAGCCAGCCAGCGTGCGCTACAGGGAAGTTTTTCACCTTTTTATCCCTAACTCGGACCTGGGGCTATGTCTCATCCCATTGGCCGGGATTTTGACTGCACAATCTTGTCCTTACCAGATGGACAGAGGCGTGTTTTGGGGGGCAAAATGGAGAATAAGGAAGTAAAAGTTAGTAAATGTGGATTTTTTTGGTATTGTAATAAAGGAAGTTAACTAAAGGTTATCATTATTGTATAGTTTGTGCTAATAACTACATGAAGCTGGATATCAGACAGAATATTCCTTTGGCAGAAAAGATTAGGCCAAGGTCACCTCCTCCTAAAATATGATAGCTCAACTTCTGCTCAAACACCTCCAGGATGGAGAATCCACAGCCCCCCAACCCCACCCCAAGACAAGAGCCACTTGCTTTTTTGAAGACATTAGATGACTAGAAATTCTTCCTTATTTTGAGCCAAAATTTGCCTGTCTGTAGCCTCTACCCACTGGTCCTGGTTATACTCTTCCAGCCACTGAGAATAAATCTGATTCTCTACCAAACAGCAGCCCATATGGTTTTTAAGGACAGATGTGTTCGTCTCCTTCAGACCACTCCCAGGGGAGCATCCCAGTTCCTCGCAGGCACTGATGTCCTCAGAGCATATGGCTTTGGATTATATACTTACTCTGGCCCCTCTCCTCTGACATTTGTGGGTCTTGTCCCAGGGCTCGAATGGATCTGGAAAGGGGCAGTCCAACAGAACCACTCCATGGCACGATTGTCAGGCCCCATTCAGCAAGCAGCACCCTGGAGTTGTGCAGCAGAAAACCCACGGCGCCCTAAGCAGCAGCCCCCTATTCTTGGGCCTGCACCAGTGTAGACACTCCCAGGGATGGGCTGATTGGGATGAGGTCAATTATTCAGAGAGGTTGTGACAACATAACCAGAAAGAGGGTGGCCATGGAGGGAAGCAGCGGTTCAGACCAGAGAGCAACGGTGACATTCAGTCCAAGCAGCGAGACAAGTACGCAAGGGGGAGAGCAAACCATGAGCTCCTAATTCTGAAAAAAGATAGAAACTGCTTGAGAAGCAAATTTTGGGGGTGCGTTTAAGGAACTGGGCTGCCTGGGACCCCTCTTATTCATGAACTGAGTAAAGGAGGAAATGGCTCTAAGCAAAGATATGAGGGGCCCTCCTAATGAGAATCAAATCCAGTCCCATCGTCTTTACCCAGGGACTACGTGTGAATCCAGCAGAGCGGCAGAGGGCGAGGCAGGGACCGTGGGCTTGTCTTCAGGATGGCTCAGGACGAAGGCGCTGGGGCAGCTACTGAGCCCATGGCCCATACCCAGGCTGGCGAACACTGGAAAGAAGAACAGGTAGGCCCACCTTCTGATCTGTTCCTCAACAATAGTTGTTATCATAAGCAGAAAAAGTAGTAAGTTATTTTCAGGGCCCAATGCAAATGAACATGCAGCTTCCTTATTCAAAAATTAAGAATTTCGAAATGGTGAAAGCAGTGCACAAAACCAGTGTCCTCCTAAGTGCAGGCCTCGTGTGACTGTGCAGCTTGAACACCTAGGAAGCCAGCGTTGATGATGAGGCAGTTGAGCATGTGATTGCAAGTATAGGCGCTGGTGTCGACTGCCCAGGCTGATTGCCCAGTTCAGCCTCTTTCTAAAAAGGTGCCATTGAATAAGTTAGGGGTCGCAAACCTTTTCTGTAAAGGATTAGACAGTAAATACTTTAGACTTTGTGAGCCATACGATCTCTGTCACGACTACTTGACTGTGTTGCTGTAGAATGAAAGCAGCTGTGGCTAATGCATAAAAGAGAAGATATGGCTATGTCCCAACAAAACTTTATTAGCAAATCCAGGTGGCAGTCCGGAGTTGGGCCATAGTTCGCCAACCTCTGCTCTAGGACCTCAATTTCCTCATCTATGAGATGAGAATAGTCAAGGTACGCGCCTCACAGGGTTGCTTTGAGGATTAAATGAGACAATATAAGTACTCAACAGAGGACTTTGTACTCAGTAAGTGCTCAGTGTTAGCTGTAATTACGTGTAGGGCGTGTGCAGGACTGGTGAGATGGTGATGAATGGTCTGGACACCACTGTCCCCACCCTGCCCTCCCATCTTGCTCTTTGTCCCCCACTCGTCTCCTTCCCATGGCAATTCCCTGCCACAGGAGACCACAGCAGTGGTTGGAGGTTGTGGCAAAGGGTCCAGGCCCCATTGATGTCTGTCTGTATCTACCCACTGCCTGGGTGGTACAAAAACCTGTGGGCCTAATAAATTAGAGGCTCTGAGAGGGACTGGCATTATTAGTTACAACTCATCCAAAACATCAGCCTATGGCACTAATTCTGCAACAGGTTTTCAATCATTCTCCAAAGCTAGTGGAGGAGAAAGGTTAATTAATTTCATGCCTGGGTAATTTGCATCTCTGAGGCCCTCCAGACACCCACTGGGCCTCTACCCAGCCGAGGAACAATCCCCTCAGGCCATTTTCTCCCAGACACCCAACTATTGATATCCAATTGATACCAGTTGCCATGGGAAGGAGATGAGTGGGGGACAAAGAGCAAGATGGGCGGGCAGGGTGGGGACACTGGTGCCCAGACCGTTAATCACCATCTCACCAGTCCTGCACATGCCCTACAGTAATTACAGTTAACACTTACTGAGCACTTACTGAGCACAAAGTCCTCTGTTGAGTGCTTCATGGTTTGGATCTTAAGTAGCTATTTTTTTTAATATAATTAATCATATATTACACCTTGGTCAAAGCATGCCAACAAAAATTTTATTTGTATTTGAAAATCTTCCTAGCCACCTACACTTTGTGTGACTTTAGCAAGGTATATAAAATGCCCTGAGCTCTCATTTTTTCATCTGTATAATCAAATGCTAATATCTTCCTTAGGGAATTTTTGTGGAGAGAAAATGAGATAATATGGATTAAAATGCTGCCACAAAGGGCGTTATGAGCATCTAATTGCACTCCATATATGGCTTGCCAGCATTACATATTTATCCCTGTATCAGTCAAACATCATTTCACATTGTCCCCGCATCCCTTGAGGGGGGTGTTCTCTCAGTGCTCCAAGCTTATGCAGTTTTATTGTAATTGTCTGTTTATTTGCCTGTCCTCCCCGCAGCCGCCGAGGGCAAAAACTGTCTCGGTCACTGTCTTATTCCCAGCAGCCAGCATATAGCCTCACACAGAGCAGGTGCTTAAGAAATACATCTTGAAAAGATGTTGACTGAAATTATTCTAAAGAACACCATTTCCAAGTGAAATGCAGAGGAACGTTCTCATGTTCCATCCCCTGAGCTGCTGTACTTATGATACTAGAGAAGGAAGACCCAGGGAAGGAAGAGCCTGAGGGAGACTGGACTTCTCAACCCAGGCAGTCTTTAAGGAGCTCTCTCTCCCATGCTTTCCGGAATCAGGGGTCAAGGCTTTCCTCAGCTTACAGGGAGTAGCAGTGGTCTTTTCCCAATTCGCAGGGAAAAATATCTAGCACATGTCATTCCTTTTTTTCAATTTTAAGTTCTCCTCATAAAAGTGTCTCTTAAACCTTTAGTTATTATACCACTTGTCTAGCACTTAAACCTAGTATCAAAAAATATAAAACGGGCTTTGATCTAGGGGGAGAATTACATATACTTCAGTTTCACTATTTTGTCGATTTTTTCACAGAAACCTGTGACTTGAAGGAACTCTAACCCACAAAAGTTAGAAAACTACTATTACTACTATTATAGGTCAAACCTTATATTTTACAGGTAAAAGAAAATTGAGGTCCACAGAAAGAAAGTGACAATGCAGCCCCCTTCATGGGGGAAGGGCTGGTCCCCGAGCTCTATTACGCAATCAGTCAATTTAGAAATCTTTGCTGGAATGTTAGAAAGTCTTCCATTGAAAATCAGCCACAAGACAAATATCCTGTTATCATCATGAACGGCACAGTAAGAGAGAAAAAAGATACATACATGTATATACATATATACTATACTTATATATAGCTCTAAAGAATCATTTTCTTATATTCCTAGAAACACTTCACAAATGTCATTTTTAATTGCCGCGTAAGAATTTAAAAAAAAATTGTCACTATCTATAGATGTTATGATTGTCTATTAAAAAATATAAAACCTATAGAAAATTGATAACAATAGTTTACAAAGGAAGTTGAAAATAAGATCACTATACAAAAATCGATTACACTTATACATAGCAACAATAAATGGTTTAAAAATGTAATTTTGAATGTTATCACCACAAAGAGATCACAAGTGTTGGAGTGATGGATATGCTAATTACCTTGATTTGATCATTACACATGTATATATGTGTCGAAACATCACACTGTACCCCATAAATATATTAGGTGTCAATTAGAAACAAAACTAAAAAAAGAAAATATAATTTTTAAAAATGCCACTTACAATTGCAACAAAAATAGAAAATATTTTAGATATGTTTTATAAAAGATGTCTCTTTATGAAGAAAATTATAAAATTTAACTGAAAGACATTGATGATGATCGAAATATATGCAGAGAGACACTATATTCACAGATGGGAAGATTCAATATCTTAAAGATGTCAGTCTTTTCAAAATTGATCTGTAGATTTAATGCAATTCCAAATAATATATGAATAGGATTTCTGTGGAACTCAACAAACCATTTCTAATATTTATATGAAAATATAAAAAAGCAAGCAAAGAACAGGCATTCTTAAAAAGAATAAGGTGGGAGAATGTGTCTTACCAGATATCAAGACTTGTTATAAAGCGACTGGAATTAGAATAGTGTGGTATTGGCACAGAGAATGACAAATATTAATAGGTCAGTGTAATTAAATATAAAACCCAGAAACGGATCTATATGCGTAGCATTGTATTTGACAGGAGTGATTTCCTGTTTGAACCATGATGGAGTAGCTGACATATAACAACCTCCTTGCCATAAACAACTAAAGAGCTGAAAACAAGATGCAAAACAAATGTTTTCAAGCATCGAACAGAAACCAACAGAAGGTTATAACTCCTTGAAAGAAGAGAAGTACAGAAGGTAAGTCCCACATTCAACATGGCTTTCTTCTGGAAGACCAGACTAGGCAGAGCAGGCAGAGATCAGATTTCAGGCCCACCAAGCAGACTAAGATTTGGTGAGCAGGTTCTCAGAGAGAAGAAAGCCACAGAGAGGGATACTCAAAAATCTACATTAAAATTTTCTCCTAGGTTCTTTGCCAGTCCCTAACCTGTTCATGCAGCGAGTGATACTGAAGGAGGCCTAGGAGAGAGAAGCCACTGGAAGGCTGGAGAACTGAAGATGTGCTAGAAGCTGCACAGTATTAGGGACAGAGCAGTTGGAGTTTGATCCTAGGCAGAGCGGAGCACACTTAGGGTTCATCCTGAGCTTTCGGTTAAGACGTCAGAAAGATCATTTGCAAGGATTATGACTTGTGCCCTAAGACCAGGTATCACTCTGTGAGTAAGGAAAGATTCTTCTCTAACAAAGCCCAAAGCCCAGCCTCAGCAGGACCACGATGATCCCCTGGCAACTTATTAACAACTGGCTGCCAGAACAAAACAACACTCCTCCAAAGGAGAAAACATGATCCAGAGTCTCTATAAGGTATCATTCAGAATATCCAGTATTTAAAAAAAAAAAATTAGTCATAGAAAGATGCAACTAAAAGTGATAAATATAGAGAAAAAGCAATGACTGAGAGATGATCCAGATGCTGGAGTTTATACAAGAACTTTAATGGAACTATGATAAATAGTTAAATGGAGGGAAGTATGGACAAAACAGGTGAAAAGGAGGAGAATTTCAACAAGTAATTAGAATCAATAAAAATCAAGCGGATATTCTAAAATTAAAGAATATAGTATCTGGAATTAGAAACTTACTGGATGGGTCTAACACCTGACAGAATGGCAGAAAACAGAATAAGTGAACTTATTTTGAACAAAGGTCAACAGAAAATATGCAAACCTATGCACACAGAGGAAAAAATGGTGGAAAATCAGAGCGAGGTTATGCTCAAAAAGTCTAATATACATGTACCCAGAGTTCAGGAGGAAAGGAGAGAATGGGACAGAGCAATATTTGAAGAAATAATGGCAAAAAATTTTCAAAATCTGATGAAAGACACAGAGATTTCAAAATTTAAACAAACTGTAAGCATGATATATGTAAGGAAGGCCACACCTGAGCAAAAAACACATTATTTTCAAAGGAATTATGGCTGACTTTTTAATAAAATTCATAGAACCTACAATAAGATGAAATCGCATCTTTAAAGTGCTGGGAGTCGGAGGGGATTGCGAGGAATTCTTTGTCCTGTCAAAAGATCTTTCACATACCATTTGATTCAGCAATAGCACTATTAGGCATCTACCCAAAAGAGCACAAAACATTCTACAATAAAGACATCTGCACCCGAATGTTTATGGCAGCACAATTCACTATTGCAAGAATGTGGAAACAACCCAAGTGCCCGT
>NW_012151840.1:4945044-4989144 GCF_000956105.1 Propithecus coquereli
AGTGTTAAACTAGACTATTTAAAAATCAACTACATGTCATTTATAGGAAACATCTATCATATATAAGGACACAGAATGGTTAAAGGTAAAGGAATGGCAGAAGATAAACCATGTGAAAACAAACTATAGTAAGCTAAAATCGGCAGAACTAAAGGGAGAGATAGAGAAATCCATAATCATAATGAAAATAGTAACATATCTCTCTCAGTAACTGATAGAACAAGCAGTAATGATGGAGGGGGTAAACCTCTGACATAATGGGCATACATAGAACATACATCAAATATCAGAATGCACATTCTTTTCAAATGCACATTGAACATTGACCAAAATAAACCATGTCTTGGGTCATAAAACAAGACTTAAAAAATTTCAAAGATCTGAAATCATATGTTCTCTGACCTAGATTAGTGTTTGATTGAATAACTAGGAACTGTCTCCTAGCAAGTTGACACATAAAACTGATCATCAAATGGTATTTATTTTAGAAATGCAAAACCTGTTTCAAATATGAAAATCAATTAATGATTGATTAACATTAACAAAATTAAGAAGAAATATATGGTCATCACAATAGATATAAACGATAATAATAAAAGATATTCAGATTAGAAGAAAATAAAGCTGTCATTCCCAGATGACATGATTATGTTTGCATAAATCAAAAGAATGTACAAAACAGCTAAAAATTATAACTGACTTTAGCAAGGGGGCTAGATAAAAGTCAATTGATAAGAAATCAATGTACTTGTATTTTTTGGCAACCATCAAGTAAAACATAAAAATTTTAAGGTACCATTTATTATAGCACCAACACAAATCAAATAAACAGAAATAAATCTAATGGAAAATATGCAAGTTCTCTAGACTGAAAACTATAAAATAGTACTGAGAGAAATTACAGAAGTCCTACACAAATGCAGGGATGTATGATATTCATGTGTTGGAAACTTAACATTGCTAAACATCACTTCTGTCCACTTTTTTGTATAAAGTTAAAGAAATTCCAATCTCAGCAGATTTTTTTCAATGAAATTAACAGGCAAATTCTAAAATATGTATGGAAATACAATAACCTAGAATAGCCCAGCCAATGTTAAAAAAAGGACAAATCTTTTAAGACTTACACTAGCAGATATCAGAACTTAATATAACATTGAAGGAACTAAGACTGTGGTATTGGATTGAAAGTAGAAAAACTGAACAATAGAATGGAATAGAAAGTCCAGAAATGTACCCATATATGGCCACCTAAGTTATGACAAAAACTCCACTAGAATGTAGTGGGAATTTTTTAAAAAAGAGATGGTTCTGGATCATTTGAATATCCATGTTGGGAAAAAATGAACTTTGACCCCTACTGTAGATCATTCAGAAATATTTATCTGAATGGAGCATAGAACTAAATGTGAGGGTTAAAATAATCAAGCTTCTAAAAGAAAACAGAAGAGAATATAATGCCTGACCTTGAAGTAGGCAAAGATTTCCTAAACAGGATATAAAAAGCACTCTTCATAAAAGACAAGACTAATAAATTGAAATAATTAAAACTAAAAACTTTTAATTTGAATCTGAATATCCTTAAAAGATATTCAGAAGAAAGTGTAAGAGAGAAGCCATGGCTAGAAGAAGGTATTTGTGCCATATCTATCCATATATACATATTGACAGATCAATAGATAAATAATCTCAACAAAATAGTTGTGCCAAGTATATATATTAAACCCCTATAAATCATTGAGAAAAAAGTAATCTAATTTTTAAATGGAAAAACACTTGTGTAGGCACTTCATAGAAGAAATATCAAAATGCCCAATAAACATATGAAAAGATGATTGCCATCATTTTTCATCAGGGGAATGCAATTTTAAATGATGATGTGATACCACTACACACCCAAAACAATGGCTAGAATTTTGAAAGACTGACAATGCCAAGTGTTAGCAAAGACTTGAAGTAACTAGAACTCCCTCAGATTGCTAGTGGGGATGTATTAATACATTAGCACAACCAATTTGGAAAATTATTTAGCAGTGTCTACTAAAGTTGTATATTTTTATTCCCTATGATTCACCAGTTCCATTCTTGGATATATATTCAAAAGAACATAAATGTTTATGTTCACAAAAAAACAAGTGTAAGAATATTTATTGCAGCTTTATTTATTAGAGTCTTGAACTGGACACAACCCAAATGTCTATTAACACTTGAATAGTGTAGTGGGCAGAATACTGACCCCAAAGATGTCCAAGTCTTACTCCCTGGAACCTATGGGCGTGTTACTTTACATTGCAAAGGGGACTCTGCAGATGTGATTAAGTTAAGGACACTGAGGTGAGAAGAGTATCCTGGATTATCCAGGTTGGTCCAATCTGAACCACATGGGTTCTTAAAATCGAAAACCTTTCTTGATTGTGTTCAGGGAGGGAGATGCGAATATAGAAGAACAGACAGAGACACATGACGTTGCTGACTTTAAAGATGGAGGAGGGGGTCGTGTACCAAGTGATGGAGGTGGCTTCTAGAAGCTGGAAACGGCAAGGAAACAGATGCCCTCATAGGATCTCCGGAAAGGAATGCAGCCTGCCGACACCTTGATTTTAGCCCATGGAGATCCATGTTGAACTTCTAATTTACGGATCTATAAAATAGTAAGTGTGTGTTATTTAAGCCACTAAGTTTGTGTCAGTTTATTATAAAATACAAATGAAATTTTAAAAGATGTGATATATTCATAAAATCTAAATAATACACAGCTATAAAAAGAACACACAACATGGATGAATCTCAGATATAAGGTTGAGTGAAAAAAGTAAGAACAAAATAGTATATACTCTGTGGTTCCAAATATTGCTATTCATATGAAGTTCAAGAAAAAGTCAAGCTAATCTATAGCGATGGAGTTCAGAATAGCGGTTGCTCTTCGAACTGTGGGAAAGGGGGGCACGAGACAGCCTTTTAAGGTACTGGAAATGTTCTATATCTTGGTCCAGGTGATGATTAAATGAGTGTATACATATGCAAAAACTCTGATTTTTGAAATTTATACCTCTGTATAAAGATATAATGGATAAGGATAGAGTGTTAAATTAATGTTCTTGGACAATTAGTTATCCATATAGTAAAAACTACTTTTTAAACTTTCTGGTCTTTAATTTGCTGATTCTCCACTAGAGGGCGCCCTTCCACGAGCGGGGGAGTCCTTAATTAGCACAGCACTGATGGCCATTGACAGCCCGCCCCAGCCTGGCTTTCCCGCCCATCTCCCTTTCCCCACATAGGCACTAGCCCCCTGTAAACAGTTTGTGGGAGACACACATTAGTCGACAATCACACTAATATTTTTTCTAACAATTAGAAAAGAACTTGTAAGGTATCTGTGTGGCCAGATTAAAGGTTAAATGTGAGTCAGCAACACCTAAAATGCATACAATTTATCTCTTTTTAAAAGTCTAAACCTTAACATCTGGAAGTGTTTGTATGAATTTTGACCCCCTAAAAATCTTTAAAAGGGATGTTTTTCAGTTGCCAGCATCAATATTTAGTATAAAAAGCTCACAAGTGTAATAACCCTTTGGAACTTTCTCACCAAAGGAGGAACATTCTTCTTGTATCTAAATAAATTCCCCAGATCTCTACAGATCGAAATGCAATCTGTTTTCTATTTATTGTAGTCTGTTGCTATTCGTCCTTTGTTTCAACAGTTACTGAGCACCTTACTATGTCCCAGAACCTGGGCTCATCTTTTGGAATCAGAAATAAATGATGCCAATTCCCTGTCCCTCCTCTGGGGAAGACAGACACATTAGCCACAGCGATGGGTCCTGGACGTAGGCGATTGTTGAAACTGTGATTATGTTGAAGTTGAACCGAAGGGCATTTTGGATGTATAGAGTATTTTCCCCAATATATACCAGCACAAGCAAAGACAAAGGGACGTTATCATGTTGCTACCACAAAGTTATTATACACACAAAGTGCTTTGGGAAGACTGAAACGGGAAGAATTAATTTGCTGGAGTCGCATCTAGGAAGGTTTTGTGTGGCATTTCCAAGCAGACCTAAAGAAGAAAGGCTCATTGGGTGAAAAGGTGGTTTGCACACACGACCAGCAGGCGGCGCCCTCCCTTCTCCACAGCACGCGGCCTCGCTCCGTTCCTCCCAAATCGCAGCAACCAGGAAGGAGCCAAAATCGGATGCCTGCCTGGGCCAACCCCCACCCCACCCGACCTGCCCACACAGCCCACACCACATACCCCGACCTACTCGGTACCCAGTACCCAGAGAAACTAGGACAGATAGGAAACAGCATACAAAAATGTTCCATATTTGCTTTCATTTTACAGAAGACTGTAACTTCTGTGCTTTCAGAGAATTAAAAATGTCTACTTAATGCCAAGAAAAATGAGAAGTAAAAACAGAAATTGACTTCATAACAGGGAGGAAGCTGGGCCTAAAACTAGAGATACGAGGAAGCAGCCTCGGTGTGGTGGTGACGTCAACACGCAGTGAGAACCTGTGACTCTCGGGGGACCCTCCAGGCCGCAGAGCCCTGAGCGCGTCTCGCCGACACCGGGAGAGGCTGGCTCAGACATGCGGCTGCTGCAGGCAGGGGCCGCCCACCCACGAGAGAAGCACACACGAAGGCGGTAGGGTGTAGAGGACAGAGCTAGGGCTCTAGAGCCAGAACATCTGACTCGCTAGCTCTGTGACCATGGGTATCTTACCCACTCTCACTGAGCCTCTATTTTTCGAAGTTTAAATGGGTTCCCAACACTCTTCCAGAGGAGTCGACAAGATCATCATGCGAAAGTGCAGAATGGCGCTGAGCATGTAATACATACTCCACGAATGGCAGTAGCTCGTCCCCATCGTTCCCTCCCTCCTCCCTCCCAGCCACTCTTGGCCCCCTTGCTCTGTCTTGCATGAGTCAGGCACGCTCTCACCTCAGGGCATTTGCACTGGCTTTTTCCTCTAGCTGGAAAGTTCTTAGCCAAGATATCTGCTTGGCTCACTCCCTAACCTCATTCAAGTAGTTGCTCAAAAGTGGGCTTCTTAATAAAGCAGATCTGACCAGTCCATTTAAATTGCAACTTACTCTCATCCCTGCCACATGCACTCTCAATACTCCCCATTTAGCTGTATTTTACAGTGGTTATCGCCTTCTAACAGTCTGTAAAATCTACTTATTTGTTAGGTTTATTGTTCGCTGCCTACTCCTCCTAACTCGCTACCCTAGATTTTGTCTATTCTGTTCACTGCTATATCCCTAGTGTCAGTAGCGTTGATAGGACGTAGTAGAGGCTCAATAAATATTTATTGGATTTATGAATGAATGGATGGATGGGTGGATGCCCTTCCATTTCAAAGCTCAAATCTCCTCATCTGTCACACAGAGAGAGCAGATGTTGAGACCAATGGTGAAGCTCCAGTAGGAGGGGAAGCTCTGCACCATGGCAGGCTGTTCTCCAGGTGGTTTCCAAGGACATTCTGAAGGTAGAGGTGAAGGGCTTCTTCAGACTCGTACCTGCAGCCCAAGGCTCATGCCCCTGTGCAGGGGCACAACTTGCTGGGTTTGGCTCTGGGAGTAGCACGGGGGTAGGCGGTGGAGGGGAGCTCAAGCAGGGCCCTGTGTCTTTGGAAGTTGGCATTTATTGCACTCAACTATATTCTGGGGACTCAGAAATTAGTAGAAGTTGTCACTTGCCCTGGAGATGCCTACAGTCAACCTTTGTCTTTTGGAGTCAGGCAAACCTGGAGGTGAATCCCAGCTCCGCCACCAATGAGTTATGATCTTGGACAAGTCATGTACATTCTCCGAACCTGAATTCACACCTCTACAGAGCAGGGAAATAATGACCACTTTTCAGCACACTGTTTACACACAGGGTAGTGCGCATTTGATAAACATTGTTTCCGTTACCCTTCCATCTTGAATCTCTGAAATTTCCCTGGAGTTCCCTTTCCCTGAGACATGGCAATGCATTTCAGGACTCACCTGAAGAGGGAGCCAGAGCACCACCAGACTCCCGACGGCCCGCGGACCGCAGCCAGCGCAGGACAGCTTGTGGGCAAAGCGAGTCAGCAGAGATTCTCTCTGGTCCAGACCTCACTTCCTCTCTCCCAGTGCCCTCTATGCAAGCTCTGCCATCCTGTGCCAACGTGCTTCCCACAGGCCGCCAGGCAGCTCCCCCATCCCGAGCTCCATCTAATCAAAATAATCCTCCAATCAAAATACCAATACTCTTTTCTGTCATTTTACATAGCTGTTGTCATGGGTAAGTGACAAATTGGATTGATAAAAACCAATTGTGGCAGGATGTTGTTAGGTAATATTGGCTCCTCCCAGGTAACATGTGCATTTTAACAGGTGCCTTCTGAAGATATATCTGGGGACAGGTGAGCATTCCATATGCAAACATCGAGTGCTGCTCACCTCACCTTTAGACCGCCCTGCATTTCATGGGCAGTACAGAAGATTTGGTGCTTACCCTGGGTTAACTTATATTAGGTTGAACATATAAAATCGCTGGTGATCCACTTTTGACCTGCAAAACAACAAGTACATATGGTACAAATTAATATTTCACTCCTTCACCCCCATTCAATTTCACTATAGACTCTAGCTCTTTTTTTTCTTAACTTTCCCCATCACATTTTTGCCTTTAAGTACTGTTTCACTCTTAACATACCCTTCTTGTTATATACGTCCTGCCTAGGCCACACCTCCCCTTTGCAGGGCATCTCCCTGGTGGGGCAGCTGCTGAGATGGGCTTGGTCCCACCTGCATCTCCAGAGTGTGCACACTTTGGGCACATCAGGGCATCATCCAGCCAGGGGCACAGGGGCTCCAGCTTCTCCCACACCAGAATGTCCTGGAAGCCCTCTCTCGGTCTCCTAGCAAACTTCTCTGTCCTCCCAGAATAACGATCTCAACTCCTTTGAGTCTAATTGCTCTCCACTATGGAATGTAAAAGGACAATGCCCACCACATAAGGTTGTCATAAGGAATGAATGAGGTAATAGTTGTAAAAAATCTAGCACATGCCTGGCAGATGGTGGTCATGTCATTCTGCAAGGAGCAGTTCCCTTCTAAGGAGCCCAGGCAGGGTCTATAAAAACCAAAGCCCCCAAAGCAATCTATTGTCCCACCCACCCCTCCCTAAAATCCCATGTTACTGTTGCACGCCCACACTTTACCATTTTGTCAAATGCGGTCTGTTCCTTTTCTCCAGCCATTGCTGTAATTACTGCCTTTAAAGGCAAGAAGCTCAGATCACATTCTCCTGTGATGGCCACAGCATGGGGCAGGGCTGGACCTGTGGCTTGAGCTCAGAAACCCCCCAAAGGACTGAGTCCTGCCTCACCAGGATTCTCCTCTTCTGTCCTGAGGCCCTGGGAACCTGCCCCTCCACCCAGCCAGAGTAGCAACTGTGACACCATATGACAACACTGGTATTTTCACATTTATCTTGAATAATAAAAATACATCATATTTTATTACAAAAGAGAAAGAAAGTTGCCATTAACTTCTACTCTTTCTCTGTAGATATTTGATCCACTCAAGAAGAGGCCACAGCTTCTCTGTCCTTTCGGTTTAAGTTTCCCCAGTTAGGATGATTAGGGAAGAAGCTCTGATTAAAATAAACTATCCCAGAGGAAGAGGAACCAGTCCCTAAGACAGTAGATCTGGATCTGAAGGTTAAATACAGAGGCTCTGTGGAGGGGAGCAGAGAGATTTGTACCCTGGAGGGAAGGGAGGTGGTCAGGCTGCGGGTGAGGGGTGCTGGGCATTGGCCTTGGGAAACATCTGCCCCTTCCCCCACCTTCCCACCACAACCTCCCCCCACATTTGTTCTCAGCATCTCACCCCTACCCCTCACCTCTCCAGTTCTAAAAAAGTCTGTCAAGGCATCTGGAAGTAGAGAGAGACCCAGGCTGGCTTTGAAGGGATTATAAATGACTAAGGAACACAAGAGACAGTGCTCAGCCTCGACAGAAGCAAATGCAGACACCTGTCTCTGTGGGGAGAGTGCATGTTTGCTCAGTTCAGACTTCGAAATGGATATATAACTCTAATTACATTTTTAGATTTTTATTTTTTAAATACCAGAATAATGGTATTAAGCTAGTAAAAATATAAAGTGGAAATTTTTTCTTCCAACCAGAATGAAGTTACAGAGACGGGTTTATCCTCTAATCTGAAACAACTACATCACCTGATGAAATATAGTCAGCCCTCCTTATCCGTGGGTTCCATATCCACAGATTCAACCAACCACAGATCAAAAGTATTTGAAAAAATAAAAATAGCAATACTACAGTATAACAACTATTTACATAGCATTTACATTGTATTAGATATTATAAGTAATCTAGAGATGATTTAAAGTGTACAGGAGGACCTGTGGAGGTTATATGCAAATGCCACATCATTTTATATAAGGGACTTGAGCATCTGCAGATTTTGGTATCCAAGGAGGGTCCTGGAACTAATCCCCTGCAGATTCCAAGGGATGACTATGTCTAAAACAGCTTTCAAGAAGTTGAATCTGGAGCAATACAGGACAGTGATTTGTGTGTGATGAGAAACAAATGAGCTGAGCCCCAGGATTGTCCTAGCCTCCTGCTATGAGAGTTTTCCAGGCTGTGGCTCAGGAAGGGGAACCTGGCAGAGCCCAATGGTCTCTCTGGATTGAAGAAATGGAGTTGAGTCCTGAAAGATTACTAGAGAGGAGAGAGCTGGAGGTGGGGAGGAAAGAGAGAGAGAGAGAAGATGAAAGGGAGCCATCCCAGGAATCACCCAGGATCAGGAAGAGCTCCTGTTCCTACCAAACAAAGTGGAAACCCCATAACTTATGGGGCACTGGGTCTTCAGAAAAGTTTTGCCTCAGTAATGGAGTAAAATTGGTCGTAGACTAAATACTGCTCTGGTCCCACCTAACAAATCTTAAAAAGCAAAATTTGACATGACCAAATTGCTTCCAAGTAACTTAACTGTGCCCCAGAATAAAGTTCAAGAATATTTATGGAAACAAAAATGTATCCAGCCCTCCAAAATGTAAAATTCACAATGTGTGGCATCCATCAAAAATTACCAGGCATGCAAAGAAGCAGAAAAAGATGATATATGATAAAAAGAAAAATCAGTTAATTGTTATTGACCTGGAAATGATCAACGATGACAAATGATAGAATTAGTAGATGAAGACATTGGAAAGGTTAATATAATTGTGTTTCATATGCACAAAACACTAGCAGAAAGATTAAGTAGACACGGAAGACAGAAAAAATGACCCAAATCAAACTTCTCAAAATGAAAACTAAATTGTCTGAGAAGAAAAATAACTGGATGGGATGAACAGCACACTAAACACTACAGAAGTAATGATGAGTGAGTGGAACACATAGCAACAGAAACCATCCAAAATGAAACAGAGGAAACAAAAACCAAAAAGCAAGTGAAGTAAGCACAGTACACCTTCATGCAATGTAATATACATGTAATTGGAGTCCCCAAAGGAGAGAATGGGTGAGAGTGGGAGCAAAAAGTTTGAAGAAACAATCACCAAAAGTTTTCCTAATTTGAGTTTTATTTAAATTTTTAAAAATTTCTAAAAAATTGTACAACTAAAAATCTCAATTACCCCCAAGCACAAGAAATATGAAGAAAACTAAACCAAGGCATTTCATATTAATAATTAAATCACTTAAAACCAGTGATTTTAAAAACTCTTAAAAGCAGCCAGAGGGGGGCAAATACACCATTTACATAGAAAGAAATAGTAGAATGATTTCAGACTTCTTGTCAGAAACAATCCGAGTCAGAAGAGGGTAGAGCAATGCCTTTAAATTACTGAAAGAACTGCAACCTAGGATTTCAAACCCGGTGAAAATATCTTTCAAAAATGAAGAAGAAATAAAAACTTCTTAAGACATTCAAATGCTGGAAGAATTCGTCACCAGCAAACTTGAACTATAAAAGATGTTAAAGGAAATCTTTCAGGTGGGAGGAAAACGGTAGCAGGTGGAAATCTGGAGCTGTACAAAGGAATGAAGAGCACCTGAAGTGGTAATTACGTGGATAAATATAAAAACATCTTTTTCTTATTATTTAAATTGCTTTTAAAAGGATGCGGTAAACTGAAAATCTAAAAGGGATCATCACAGTGGCTAGGCCAGGGTGCAGCCCTCTCAGTGGGTGGCGGTGAGCCCAGTTCAAGGTGGCAGCCTTCAGCTCTGGGCCAGTAGGGGGCGCCTGTGGACTTTGGAAAGACTACTTCACCCACAGGGCCTGCCCTTCCTGGATGGCAGACTCCCTGGGCCAGAGTTTTGGGGCTCTCCAACAGCGACACAGGTGGAGTTCCTTGGAGATAAATTATAAAACCTAAAGACCCTGGATGGATGGACTACTGGGTGACCCCGGGTTCATTTTGAAGCTATCCCACTAACTTGTGGTGAGACCTTGTTTGGGCACCTACCTCTTTGGGCCTCAGGTCCCTCATCTGTAACATAGAGATGAGGCCAGGTATGTCTAAGGGCCCTTCCGTCCCACACACTCTGCAATTCACTGGGTCTTCCCCTAATACGTGCCAGCACTACCCTCTGCTGCTGCTCTGATGGAGCCTCCAGTGGTAGAGAGACAGGACCTTCCCCTCTGCAGAAGGCTTGGAGACATGAGAACCAGAAAATCAAGTTCAAGAATTCCCGGTTGTACAGCCCTGTGTACAGCCACCATGCAAAGCACTTTATGTCATTTTTTCCTTTAATTCCCGAGTCCAACCCCCAAAGCAAGGGAGATAGAAATAACTATCCCAAGCTTATAGGTGAAGAAACTGAGACCCAAAGATATTAAGAAACTTGCCTAAAGTCAAACAGCTAATAAAGAATGGAGCTGGCGTTTGAGCCAAAGGTCAGGCCCTGCCACACACTGTCACGTACCGGGGGTTCCCATGCAGGCCTCCGTGAGCTTTGCACTCTCCCTCCTGAGAGAAGCCTCTGTCTGCTGTTTGCTCCTGAAAATCACAGACTAATCCAGAAAAGCTCTTGGAGGCTTCTAGTTCAACCAGAAAAAGAAGCCCACTCTAAAAATTTTTTAAATGTTTAGAACCTCTTATATTTGCCCAATTCTAGTCCTATAAAAGTTCACTCCAGCAAAGGTACGGTTTAATGATAGGTCTAGACCTTATGCTGGGATAGCACTCCAGAGTTTACACGACTGCCATAAGTGTTCTCTCGGTTTTTCAGAACAAATGTAAGTGTTCATAATAAAAATTAAGTTTTTAAAAAATCATACTCATTTTCCAGATGTGGACATTTCAACACAGTCTAAGTGACGTGGTCATAGTCAATACCAAGCATCAACTAATACGAATGATAACTTTAGCCCAATTCCAATCTCATGCTCTTCTATTTCACTTCTTTTCTTCTAAGCCCCCACCCCAAAGCCTGGGATAAGCAACACATATGTGCGTATCTGTCTGTCGTGTGTATGATAAGAGAAAATGATAAGAAAAAGTACTCAGAATAAGAAGCTGGGTGGAGCAGTGGTGCCATCAGCAGGAAGGACCCTTCCTTTGCTGTGGAGACCAACACCCAGAGTCCAGGGCTTTCAGAGGGTCGTCCCCTGCCTGCCTTCTCCCATGACTCTGAGATTGAGCCATTTGCTTTGTGCCCCACATGGCAGAGCAGGGCTCCCCGAACTCCACACAGCTCCATGTACCGGGTCTTCCATTCAGCCTCCCCGGAGCCGGACCTTACCCCACCCGCCAGCCTCCCACCACACAGGGAGGATCCAGGGAGTAGAAGGGCCCCCTTGCACATTCCTCAACTTTAATGAAGGGAAGATATAATCACTTCTCAACTGCATGGACCTAATTAACACCTGCACAGTTTCGGTTGCTGATTAAGGGTACTCCTCCCTCGCCGAGGTTCCTATAGGACAATCTGTTGCAACTTGCTAGAGGTGGGACGACAGGATTAAGGTCAGAACAGGGGCCAGAGTCCCTTCCTGTTTGAACTCTCTTCGCATCTTAGCGTCAGGAACAAGTCAGACTCTACAGCAACCCTGTTTCGAAACTGCCCTTCTGTGTCCTGCCCAGACCAGTCCTCAGGGTCTCCAATCCAAATTGTTTTTCCAAACCCCTCTCCCATCATTATATGTCTCTTCTACCCAATCAGAGGAATCTCCAAAACTGGAACTCAGGACTGTCTAGTGGTGAATCCCAAATCCAAGTCTAGCACCTTCCAAACTCAACCCTATACCCATTTTCTTTTCCCCAAATTCACACCTGTCGGAATCACATCAAATTCATCTGAATTATTTGAAGAAGGAATAAACAAGCTAACAAATAAATAAACAAGGCTATCACAGAGTGTGGTAAGCACCAGAAAGAAAGCAAATATGAAGCGTCAGGGTTTTCTGCAGGCCGTGGTGCAGTGCGCCTCGGCTGCAGTAAGCCTAGGAAGGCCGCTCTGCGGGGTGGTGCGGGCGCATTCTATAGCAGGACACGCGGCCCACCGTCCACTCTCAGCCCTACCCCTCCACAGGCCTCCAGTGCTCCCTACCCCTCATTCCTGTCGTCTCCCCATAGCTCTCTGTAACTCTTCGACATGTTTTATTTACTATTTTGCCTGTTATTAGACTACCCAACTGTAAAGCTCCATGAGGATAGGGAGACTGCTGTATCCCCAGTACTCAGAACAGGCTTTGGCACACAGCCACTGCTTAATAAATGCGTATTGAATAAATTAAAGTGGTCTCATTTATCCCTGACCAGAGGAACACAAGCCAACTGCCCAAGCAAGAGCCACTTTTCCACATCCCTGGCATCCTCAGAGGAGCCTTGGGCAAAGTCACCTCTTTGATCTTGCAGAACCCAGAGGCAAATACAGTTCCCTACCACAGCCAGGCCACAGAGGCAGAGTGTCCTGTCTGGAGAGACACCTAGAACCCAGGACCCAGACTGCCTGAGAAAATCCTATTCTCGTTCTCCCATGCCCCAGTGCAGAAAGCCACCCTAGATTCTTCCCTTTCCCCCTTCCCCCCACACGGAGTCCTCGCCATTCAATTGCCAAATGCATTTTGAAGGAGCCCACCTTCTCTCTGTCTCCTCTGCCACCACCTGGGTCCAGGCCAGGACCACTGCAATAGCTCCAGCTGGCCTCTCTACTCCTGCTCTTGGCCCTTCCAGTTCTAGCTCCATGCAGCATCCGGAGGCTTGTTTTAAAATGCAAAACAAGGGTATCTCTTCCCTGCTCAAAACCCTCCTACAGCTTTTCTTTGCTCTTACAATAAAATTCAAACTCCTTGAACTTCATCTCCTGCCACTTTGGCCCTCGCTGGCTGCCCTCAAACCCTGCTGGCAGCCTCTTTTCTCTTTCTAAAACACACCAAGTCATTCCCATGTGTTTTAAACGTTCCCTCAGCCTCTCCCTCCTTCTCATCCTCGGGCCTCTGCTCAAACTCTGCCTTTCTGGCCTGGCTCCCTGAAGGCCAAAACTGCTGCCACAGCTACTCTGTGCCACGCCGTCATGGTTGTTCCCTGTGATCATCTTCCTACTAGCGCACCGTCTGCCTTGCCCACTAGAGTGTGGGTTCCATCAGGGTAGGGGTCTTTGTCTATTTCCTCTCCCTTCTCCCAATGCCTAGCATGTGATAGGTGCTTAAGGAACATTCTTTTGAAGAAATGAGTAGAGAAGCCTCTATGTATTCACATCCTCAGTACACACAGAGACACACTCATAGCCACAACACCAACATACACACACAGGCAACACACACACACTCAAGGTCGCAGTCACCCTTGCCTCTGGTTGCACCTTTTTCTTCCTGTGTGGTCTCTTATAAGAGGCCTCTTATAAGCCTTTTCCACTGTGGACATCCCCTCCTTTGGAAACCACCCCCTTCCCTATAAGGCAGGATCACTCCATGTCCTGGTGAGGCCCTGGGACTTTGCTTTTCTCTCTGACCAACGCTCTGCCAAACCTTCTATACCAGTTGATCCCTCATCCACGCTTCATGGCGAGATTCAAATATTATTTCTTCTTTGAAGTGTTCACAGATCCTTGATGTCTCCTCCCTTCCTCTAGGCCCTCAGAGTTTGTTAGATGACTAACAGAACATTTACCATGCTGTGTTTGTTGTTGTTATTTGTGCTTCTGTCTGTTAGGTGGACTGTGGCATCTTATTGAGGACAGGAACATTTCTTATTCATGACTGCATTCCCAGAGCTTAATGCGGCACGTGCACATAGGAGGTGCCCACACACACGTGCGGAATTGCCTGGGTGGCCTGGCCTTTTAGGACGTGGACCTCACAGCTCTGTGACTGTCTCTGGTCCCCGGTTCCTTCGTGACTCTTCTCCTGTTACCTCCTGAATGTGAGCACTTCCTGAGTTCCCCTCTCAAATCTCCCCTGCTATTTCTTCCACACTCTTCCGAAAACACGTCAGAGTTTAAATTCAGCTTCAATTCTCAGCACACAGGAAGCCCTAACCACATTGGGCCTCTTCTGTACCTCTGAGGCCAGCCCTACCATGGGCTGGCTGGGCAGCGTCAGTGGACAGACTTTATTCTTTAGAGCATCTCTGAAGAACCACTCTGACACTCAACTCTTATACCTTATGTGACAGAAATGGGACACAGGTGTCTTCCTTATGCCAGGAGGACATGACCTTAGGACATGGCTACTCAAGATTCTTGAGGTTGGTGCTCTTTGGGACGAGGGGTCATCTTTCAGTATCCTCTGAAAACAGGCGGGATGGAGCTGAAGAATATTCACCCCAGGGGCTACTCTGCCTCCTCAGCTCACACAGTTAGATTTTAGAGACTGATGACAATGAGGACAGTGTTTCTGTAAGTGCACAGTCGAGACATCTGGTTACTTAACCACTGGACAACAGCAAAACCTCTGAATTTGATGGGGCCACCAGGCACTTAGGATCCTCTCTTATGGTACTGGCCTGTGTCGTAGCTCCACACGGGTGAGCTATGGAAAATGTCAAGAAGGCACAATTATAGGACGACTACATATTAGGGCCCTCAACTCCCACCCCTAGCACCTGAGCTCTCCTGTGTTTGCCCTGAGCCTGAATGGATGCTTCACCAGGTCCGCATCCTTAACTAAAAGGCATGGCAACACCTGCATCTCTCCCCCGGCCCAGGCGAATGTCAGCAGCCAGTTGGCAAGGCGTAAAGGCAAATGCACAGTTTGAAGTGAAACAGATGTGAGTTTGAATCATGACACCCCCTACTCACAGACTTCATTCAGCAAACATTAATATTTACTGAAGTCATTCTATGCGCCAGACAGTGTGGGAGACACTGGGGACAGAGGAGAAACACAACAGACACGGACCCTGGACAGATTACTTCAACTACTTCAACTTGTGGGCCTCTGGTTTCTCATCTAAAACGGGATAATAGCTACTCCTTAGAGATCTTAGGAGGATTTTATGAGATAACATGTGTAATTATGGACCATTCATATCATCATCATGGTTTTTAATAAAGTAACATGACATCAATGTGTGTGAAAAAGAATACAATTGTTTAAACTCTTGAACTCAATGTTTACCTTGAGGAATTTACCCTAAAGAAAAGCCCAAATACGAATTTTTTATAAACATTTTTTCATTTATAAGAAGAAGAAAGATGGAAAGGAAATAAAGTATCTACTAAGTATATGTATTTTGCAGTCAGTGGATGAAATACCTTACGTCTGTTAATTCACGAAAATGAGCAAAGGAAAAAATGCAAGCAACCTAAATATTCAGCAGTGGCATAATGAATGGAATACTTATAGTCATTTAAAGTAATTATAAAAACTATGTAGCAAATTGGAAAAATGCTCATGACATCACGTTAGGTGGAGAGTAGGTTACTGCATGCAGGTATGTGGAAGATGATTGCAGCTATTTAAGGCCCACGTGCATGAGCACAGCCACACAAAAAATGAACACTTGCTCTAGAATGATGGGCTTAGGGGTGACTTTTTGCTTCCCATTTGTCAAACTGTCTGTGGGTTGTTTTATTGTCTGTTACATTATTGTTGTGGGAGTACTTTTTTAAGGTGCTCTATTGGCAGGTCTTTCACTCTCTCCCATATGGACTACCCATCCATTCTGAGACGGAAAGAAAAAGATATTTTTCATGTTTTCAAGTCTTGGTAGGTGGCAAATCTTTGTTTGTTTCAATAGATCTAAGGTGTACAAGTGGAGTTTTGTTACACGGATATGTTGTATAGTGGTGAAGTCTAGGCTTTAGGTGTACCCATCACCCAAATAGTGCACATTATACCTAAACAGGTAATTTTTCATCCCTCACCTCCTTCCCACTGTCCCACCTTCTGAGCCTCCAGTGTCATTATGTCACTCTGTATGACCATGCACACCCACAGCTTAGCTCCCCCTAATAAGTGAGAATATGCAATACTTGGTTTTTTGTTCCTGAGTTACTTCACTTAGGACAACGGCCTCCAGTTCCATCCAAGTTGCTGCAAAAGACATTATTTCATTCTTTTTTGTGGCTGGGTAGTTTTCCATGGGGTTTATATACACCACATTTTCTCAATGCAGCCCTTGGCTGAGGGGCACTTAGGTTAATTCTGTATCTTTGTGACTGTGAATTGTGGTAGCAAATCTTTGAAGAGGCATCAGTTGCATTCAATTTATTGCCATTTCCTGAAAAAGAAATGGAAGAGTTACCCCTTTATATTTAGCTCTTCAACTACTCACAGCAAGTCTTCAAAAATGCTCTCAGAAATTAGAAACAAAGGTACTGCCACCAACCACAGGGTCCCAGGAGGGCAAATTTTACGTCTCCAGAAGGACCACGGGCACCGGCTGGCTTCCCATCCATCCATCCATCCATTGATTCTACCACTCACATGTCCATCACATGCCGATGCCCTGCCTGTCCATCCCTCAACCCCGTCCCTCTATGATCCATTCATCCATCAAAGGTATCACCATAAGACTCCATTACAAGAACTAGAGATTTATAAACATATTCTGAGTCTTCAGTTGGTTATTAATCTGAAAAGCCAAGGCCTAGTTCCCAAATGGGGTCAATGACACAACAGGACAGGAGCCCAGGCGACGTGCTTCTCGTCTTCTCCCTGGTGGGCAGTTCAGCAGCTGTTTCAGCCACTGGGCAGGCTCCCAAGGCCTATTCTAGGAACAATGGGCCCACTAATCAGGCCACTATTTGTCACCAGGGCCCGCCCTTGTCCTTGTCACAGTAAGATTGCTGGCTGGATCTCTAAGGCATTCCAAGCATTTGCGACCTCAATCTGTCACATACTAGCCCTGTCGGTGGAGTGGGAGAGGCTGTGCAGTATGTGCTTGTTAATCTGCCAGAAGAAAACTTTTAATCAATTAAATAGTGGGTTTTCATTACGAAAGGCTAGATTATGACCTTCTCAATCAAGTTCTAACTGGGGTTAATGAGGACGCTCTGCCCTGGACCTTCTTATCTTGCACCAGGCTGTCATGGTGTAGAGTCCTACTTTCAACCCTAAAATGGGCCTAGATAGGGAAACTGAGTCTGCATCTGCAGAGAGACTAGGATGCGTTCATAGGGCAAACAAAAGAATTAACAAATATTTACTGAGTGTGTGCTCTATGTGAGGCCCAGTGCTAGATGCTGGGAATTCAGGGACAAATCCAGCACATTTCCTGCTTGTGAGGAACACAAAGGCCCTAAAACAGCGAGGATCAGTGTGGAAGGGGCCACGGCAGCAGTAAGGACAGGGTGCAGCAAGAGCACCCACATCTGTCCAGAGAGAATGGCAGAGGCTGCAGGGAGGGGGCACTGGAACCAGGCCTAGGCAGCACCCACAGACAGGCCTGCTGCCTGCTGGATAAGCCCAAGGAGATGCACAGAGAGGGCCGTCGCATTTCTGAGGCAGCTTGCTGCTTGCACAGGGTCTCTGAGGTGGCAGCCACTCTCTGTAACAGTGTAGCTCAGATTTGAAAATATGAACCACAGAAGGTCTCACTGGTGTTTCTGGAACTTACCTTAAACCTTCCTATCTACAGATCACTGCTCTTATTCTTCATATTTCCTAGAATTACCTCTTCTCATTCCACCCAGCTCCAAGGCCCCCAACCTACTACACTCACTCACCCTTCAAGGCCTACATCTCAAGTCACCTCTTCTGTGAAGCCTTCCTGGAATGCCCCACCTCCCGAGCCTCCCTTTGCTCTCCTGGTGTCTTGTATCCACCTCTAGGACCACACACTCCAGCTCGTTTGTGGGGCCTGCCTCCAGCAGCCTCCATCCCGACAGCCCCAGCAGCTTGCACAGCGGCTGGCACACAGTAGGTGCTCACTATCTCATTGTTGAGAAGTTCACTCCTCCCAGGATTGACTCGCACTCAGGTGATCCAGAAGTGCCGTCCAAACCCACTTCCTGCAGGGCTGAACTTGTTCTCATGACAGGAAGCCACTGGTTAACTTAAGAAAAACAAGTCTGTGGAATTCAGCCAGCTCCCCAGCCAGTGCGCCACAGAGCAATGACTACTCCACCACACACTGTATTTTCCAATGTTTATGGGAAACTTGGAGCTCACAGGGCATAGTCAACAATCAGCCACCCAACAAGTATTGATTGAGCACTCACTGTATTAGAGGCACCATAGCACCAGTGACCTTTAAGGGTGGAGAAGGGGAGTGGGAGGACCTTACTAGTCATCAAAGATGAGATAAGATTGTTTAATTTTAATTAATTCAAAAGATAATCTGATTGATATTATCGTCATTATACTTTCCTGACTTTCCCATAGTGGACCTGTCTTACTTGTATAGCCAGATTTAAAAAAAAAAAAGAAAAGAAAATTTTAAGACAATCTGGGTGGAAGTAGCAAAGGTTTAGGCGCATAATCGCTGATTAATGTTTGCTGATGCATTGCCAATAGGCTCCAATTTGTTCTATACCTAAGTAGTCACTTTTGAATGGGAAAGCAAGGAGGTATTGAGTGTGTGGGGAGAGGAAGGGGGTTGCTGGGGCCCTGCGAGGGTGGAGGGCGCAGGACTGCAGAGGCCTCAGAGGGGCTGTCAGGGAAGTGGCGTCACCAGCAGCACAGACCCCAAGTGGCCGGGTTTCTTCTACTTGCTCTTCTCTTCCTGCCTCAACTTCCAACTCTAAGGCCTGGGCCCCTAGGGGTGTTCTGCCCCATTAGCTATCCTGCCCTGCATAGGAACAAATGATTCCGCGTCCTTGTTTGGGGGTGGTGATCTTTTTCAAAGGGAATTTTATTTGGAAAACCAAGAGGAGAGCAAAATGAAAGAGAGTCATCAGGAAGGGGTAGAGAAGAAAGCTATACGAAGCGCAGAGCCCCTACCCTAAAGCACGTGAGGATGGGATGCAGATTGGCTTGTCTGGCACGTGGAATCCAGGACCCAGTCCCCCTCTCTGCAGAGATCCTCTGCCCCTCCCCGGGGCCTGCCCCCACCTTTACTGACACAGTCCAGGCAGGTGAGCAGAAAATAATTCTGCTGTGTCTCACCTGGGGGCTCTGAACAGAAGGTAGTTCTACCTACCCAACCCCAGAAGCCCTTTGGTCTCCCTTCCAGGCCAGTGTCTGCCAACAGATGAGCCAGCTGAATTCTCTCTTCTCTTGCCTCCCTGTACTACCAAGGGATGCCCAGGTCCGGGTGCCCCTGGTCTTACCTGCTCTAGGGGGCCCATCTGCTATTGGTGCATTTCTCTGATCTTGGGTTCTCCGATCCAGCTGCTGGTCAGCAGACCACATGCCCACTGGGCCTGCCATTGACCATCCTGGCACTCGCCCCCTTAGGCCCTCCCGTAGGGCCCCGATATCTGGTGCCAGCCCCTGTCCTGGCTTCTGTGCAAGACTTGCTGGAGCACATCTCACTGGCAAACCTCTGCTCAAGCCCAGCCGCCACTACACGCATCCCGGCAGCGGTGGTGCCTCTCCCCTCCCAGCCTCGCTCTGTACCTTCCGGTCAGCGGCACAGGGCTCTGTCCTACAGTTTCGCCCAAACCTTCTGTTCTTCATGCCTCCTTCTGCCTTAGGCTGCTCCCATTGTGCCTGACGTGAACTCCGAGCTCCCCACCCAAACCCCACCCCCCAAAGTCTGAAGACCCCTTTTCAAGTCCCAGCTCTGCCATTCCACAGGCGACTGACTTGCACACATCTGCACCTTGCAGGAGTAAGCCACGTCCTTAAAACAGGAAAAACGATACTAACTCAGAGGATGGAACGCGAAACGGTATAGGTAAAAGTGCCTCGTAAACAATAACTCTGGGTGCAATGGGTTTTATTGGCCTCGCTGCAGGTTGCCTGGTGGCTTTGCTGTCTGTCTGTCTGTCTTCACCACCTGAAATACATTCCCTCTCTGGGTCAGGAGGGTGCGCTCCTCTCTGAAGCCCGGCTTCCTGGCAGGCTTCCTGGCTATCCCTCTTTGCTGCCTGCGCTGTGTCCTGGGGCCCGCGGCATGCAGAGGCCTCCTGCCACACATGAGCTCGAACGCTAGGTGGCAGCGTGGCCCCGGAGCTGGCTGAGGAACGCAGCCCGCTGCTGGCTGGGCACCAGGGCCTGAGGTGCCAAGCCCAGGCACGCCTGCAACTGCTACTGGCTACTGGCAGCAGAGACCCAAGAAAAGCTTCCTGTTGCTAAACACAGGCTGAAGCCTTGGAGACAAAAGGAGATTTGGGTTGATCTGAAGTCCGCTCTCCCACCAGCTGGGGCTTCCTTCGTAGATCGGAAACAGCAGCCGGCCTCTGGCGGAGCGTGGCAGAAGCTGAGGCCTGGGTGGCGGCAGCCGGGCTCAGCATGGCGGTCTCTCAGGCCAGACGGCTGCTTTGACTACGGGGCCCCGGAATTCCCTGTGGACCCTGTGGCCCAGAGGAGCCTCTGGGATCCTGTCGAGCTGGGGACACAGGCTTTCGATGTCAACCTCTCTCTCCACTGACTCCTTCCCCTGATCATATGAGCAAGATCGAGCCTCTCCCAGTTTAAAATAATTCTTCCTCAACTTACTTCTCCGTTCACCATTGCCTCTCTTTGGCCCTCCCTTCTTTGCCAGATGTATTGAAAAGTTGTCTTCGCTCTCTCGTCCCTCATCCCCTCCCACTCACGCAGCCGCGGGCGCGCTGCATTCTGTCTCTCTCCTGCACCTCAAGACCGCCCGCCTCTGGCACGGGCCGCCCTCACAGTGCCAGCTCCGGCTCCTGCAGCCTTGATCTCACCGCGTCTCTCTGAGGCAGGCCACGTTTGCGCCCTCTCCTTGATGTCAGGGTGGGAAGCCTAGTAGGTGCTCAAGGCACGGGTGGAGAAAGATTTCTCACGCAGAGATTAAGATATACAAAAGTAAAAAAGTTTATTTGATCTTCTTAGGGGGGGAGAGAGAGAAAGAGAGAGTGAAAGAGAGAGGAGAAGGGAGAAGAGAGCAGGGAGACGGCGTGGCATCCCAAAGAAAGAGGAGGGGGTGCTAGCACTGAGACCAAGTGGCTTGTTGATTTTAAGGGGGACAAAGAGAGAAAAAAAATAGTGATGTCAGTCGATAACAAAAGCAGCTGCAGGATGTCAAAGTCCAAGAGTTGGTTTCCTGCCTTTCCTTGGGGAAGGGATTATCACAGGAGATGTGACTCTGTCCTCGAAATGTGGCTGAGGCTGGAGCTCATTCTCCTGCTGTTTACTCAGGAACTCCGTAAAAGCAGATTCTCAAAAAACAATTTAGAAAGAGACAGATTTACATCTCTTTTCCATCCATTTAGCTCTTTTCAGAAGTTGTGCAAAACAGAACTTCTGCAGAGTGCCTGCTATCGAGAGAACTCATAGGATTGATCTTTAACTGTTACTGGGGAAATTGTGGCGTTGGATATTAATATTTTTCTGTTATTTTTACAAGGCCGACCCTTTCACTTGACACAACTCCTTCCCTGTTTTTCTCCAGCCCTCTTTATTTTTTTCTTTTAACTTTTTTCATGCTCAGTTTCCTTGTTTGTTTTTGATGAGACAGAGTCTCACTTTGTCACCCTGGGTCGAGTGCAGTGGCCCCATCATAGCTCACAGCAACCTCAAACTCCTGGGCTCTAAGGGATCCTTCTACCTCAGCTTCCCAGGTAGCTGGCAATACAGGTGCACACTGCAATGCCCAGCTGGGTTTTTGTTATTTGTTTTGCTTTGATTTTCTTTTCTTTTTGGTAGAGACAGGGTCTTACTTTTGCTCAGGCTAGTCTCGAACCCCGGAGCTTAAGCAATCCTCCCGCCTCGGCCTCCCAGAGTACTAGGATTACAGGCGTGAGTCACCGCACACGGCCATCTCCAGCCCCCTTTAAAATGTTCTTCTTGATCTACTTTACACAGTTTGCTCAAATCCACTACTCTCAACTTTTCAACTAGGGCTTCTATACCAAAGATTTCCAAACCTCTACCTTAGGACCTGACATCTTCTGCTCCAGGGCCCTATCTCCAGTGGTTCAAGGTGGCCAAGACTGACCTCATCTCTCTGCTCCAGCCCTGATTCAACCTGCTCCTTCTCCTGTTTTCTGTCTTAGCAAAGAGCATAAGGAGGGACCCAGGGGTGGCCAAAGTCAGACCATCAGAAGTCACTGTTGACTCCTTCCCTGCCCCACACCAGCCACATCCCTGTGATAGCCTTGTCTTGTCAATTCTACCCCCTTAGTACCTCTCAAATCTGTCCCCCAGCCAAGTCCTTATTATCCACTGAACAACAGCAACAGCCTCCGAAATTTTTCCAAGCTTTTCGTTCCTGCCCCTCCCTGCTCCCACCACTGTATTGTCCTCATTTCAGACAGTTGTCCATAAAATGCAAAGCTAAAAAAGTCATTTCTATACCCAAAACCCTCAGTGCCCTAAAGGTAGTGTCCAAACGCTGTTGCCTGGCCCAAAAGAACTTTCCCAACCCACCTTCTCCAGGCACACAGCTTAGCAGCCTCCAGCACCACTGACCCAAACCCTCTCTCTGCCCCAAGGAAGTGCTCCTGCCCTGCCTCCCACTGCAGCTTCGTCTAGACTACTTCTGCTACCTCCTGTTTGCCCATTGAGACCCGGTTCAAGAATTGTCAACTTTCCAACCCCAATTCTGTGTTGGGTGCTCCATCTCTGTGCTTTCTGGATTAAAGTACTCAGTGTAGTAATTGTGTAGTCACATGTCACTAGACTGATTTAGAGGGCAAGATCTGCATCTTTCTTGTCTTATAGTCCCCAGCACCGACTTCACTGACACAGAGAAGGGGTAGGCAGATATTCGTTGGATGGGTAGATGGATGGATGGAAAGTGAAAAATTCCTATCCAGAACAAGTTTTCTGCTTATTTAGAGGTGATGTAGTGTTTTAATTCCTCCCTTAACCCCAAGCCTGTGGTATCTATTACGTGGAGCCAGACTCAAGACCTCGGAATGACCCAAAGCAAAACAGCTGGATGCTTTCACCAGAGCCTGGGGGCTGGAAAAGCTTTGCTAGGTGCAGTACCAAAAAGTTTGGGCATTGTTTCCTGCCTCACTCCTGGGTAGAAGAGAAGAAGGGAGCCACTGCAGGCTCCAACTTTGCTCTCTCTCTTCAGCCTGGAGGGATTGCTCTTGCCAGACCAGGGAGATGGGAGCAATGCAGCTAAGCATGTAACCAAAGGACAGAGCCAGCCTCTCTGCGGAAGCAAGCTCTGGGCATGCTGGTGTCAGCGGGGAAGTCCAGGACAAGGACACAGAAGGCAGAGCCTCAACTCACAATTTAAATGAGATACAAACACACTCTTAAGGACAAAGAGTCCCCCCTCCTATTAATGGTGATGATAAACCAGCTGTACCAACCCCAACGGTGCTTCCTCACGTTGGCTGGGCACACTTCCTCGGCTGGGCCTTTGTTCATACTCTCCTTTGACTGCTGTACCCACCGCACTGCCTCTCGGCCAGCCTTCCAGGCCCAGTGCAAATACACAATATGAGAAGTCTTCCCAGAGCAGCCCACCCCCGGTCTGAATTGACACATTATTTTCCTCATTCTTCTGCAGTACATTGTTCATATTTCTTTTACAATACCATCTTTTTTTTTTTTTTTTTTTTGAGACAGAGTCTCACTGTGTTGCCTGGGCTAGAGTGCCGTGGCATCATCCTAGCTTACAGCAACCTCAAACTCCTGGGCTCAAGCGATCCTCCTGCCTCAGCCTCCTGAGTAGCTGGGACTACAGGCATGCGCCACCATGCCCGGCTAATTTTTTTTCTATATATTTTTAGTTGTCCAATTAATTTCCTTCTAATTTTAGTAGAGACGGCGTCTCGCTCTTGCTCAGGCTGGTCTCGAACTCCTGAGCTCAAACAATCCACCCACCTCGGCCTCCCAGAGAGCTAGGATTACAGGCATGAGCCGCCGCGCCCGGCCTACAATACCATCTTAAATTATGTTTCTTATGACTGTCTTTGTCCATGTCCCTGACAAGGTTATAAATGCCTGGCAGAAAGGAACTATGTTTTATCCATGTCTGCATATCCCACGGTTCTAGTCCTAGGCTCAAGGCATGTGATGAATACCCATTGAATTGAAGAATAATTACAGAGCAACATGCAGACAGCAAGGTTCATAAGTTCAAAGTAGATGGAGAGAATCGGAGCGATCCCATGGGTGGAGCCCATGGGGGAGCCTTCCTGGAAGAGGTGCGGCTGGAGAAAGCTATTCAGGGAGGAATTGAGAAGCATGAACCCTACATTCCTACTTGAGCCTGACTCTCATCTTAGCTTCTGGGAGGGAAAAGCCAGGCTTTTCTCCTTCCTTACCCACCTTTGCTCCCCACCCCAGTACCGGAGAGCAGCAGTATAGCAGAGTGGTTAGAAATGTGGACTCTCAAGACAGACTGCCCGAATGTATATCCTAGCTCAGTCATTTAATAGCTGTGCGAGCTTGGGCTGGTCACTTCACCTCTCTAGTTTCAGCTTCCTCATTTATAAAGTAGGGATAAAATAGTACCTACTTCACTGGATTATGTGATGATTAATGTGTTAATCTAAGTAAAGCATTTGCTATGTGCCTAAAACTAATCTCAATGCTTTATGCAGATTAACTCACTTAATCTTCACACAGCTCAATGACGTTGGTACTATTTTTATCCTCACTCTACAGGTGAGGAAACGAGATGCAGAGAGGTCCTCAATTGTGAGCCTGGGCTGGGAAGATCAAAGCTAATATCATGGTCATGGGCATAGCCTACCCAGAGATGTCAAACATTCCCCAAACATGACAAGCTTAGACCTGCCCACCCTGAATCACCCAACACTTCCCCTGAAGAACCAGACCACAATCAGAGCTCTAAACAATAATAATTTTGCTTTTGTTAAAATTTATAACCACCCACAAAACACTTTCACATTTGATTCCTCACTACTCCCCAAAGAAAGAGCCACCACCACTGAAGCTTTCCAGATGAGCCTCCGAGGCCCCAAGAGATGGCACAGTGGAGTAGGAGAAGCTGGCCTCAAAGGCAGTTGCTATACCCCCGCCCCGATCCAGAGCTCCTCCATTAGTCAGAGCGGCCTCCAGCCCAGAGGCTGGACGATAGGGCATCAGGCAGTTGGCTGCAGCCCCAAACCCCTCTCCTTCGCACGCCCCCTCCCGACGCTGACCACTTCTCCGCAGATGAAGCAGCACCAGCCTCTGCCCCGCACCCACGTAGCTGCTGGAGCCTGGTTTACTAGCACCACAAGGTCAGTGAGCTTATAAAAACTCTACCAGGCCCTGGGATCTAGAGGTGAGGAAAACAGAAAGGAAGCTATGATCAAAGGCTAAAGAAAAGTGTTTAAAAGTAATTTTCAAAATAAAAGAGTTCGGTTTGGAAGACTATAGTTAAGTTTCCAACACTGGGAAGAACAAAGAAATGAACCAAAAATTTAGAACTAAAATACAAATTGCCAAGAAACGTGAAAAAAAAACAATGTTCTACTCAGAATTAATGAAAGGGATTGAAATCACAGGACTGAGATACCATCAATTAAAGTGGCAACTGTTTAAAATTATAGCTCCTGATACAGGTGAGTTTGTAGGGGCTAAGCATTCATGGGAATGCAAACTGAAACCACCTTTTGAGACAGTAGTTTGGTCTGTGCTATATAAGAGCCTCAAAATCACTGATGTTCTTTGCCCTCTCAATGGTATTTCGAGGTATTTATCTTAAATAAAACATTCATAATTAAGCATAAAAATATATGTTTACGAATATTCTTAGCTCGGGAGCTCATCTGGTGGCACATGCCTATATTTCCAGCTACTCAGGAGGCTGACGCAGGAGGATCACTTGAGCCCAAGATTTCTAGATCAGCCTGGGCAACATAATGAGAACCCATCTCTTAAAAAAAAAAAAAAATAATATTCACATTGTGTGTTTCATACAAGAAAGAAAAAGAGACAACCTAAATAGCAAAGAGGGGGAATGATTAAATAAGTCACGTTACCTCCATTCAGTAGAATACTACCACTAAAAATGCTGTTAAAAAGTTGAAGATTATTTAATGATCTTTAAAAAGTTAATTTTCTATTATTATGTAAAAAGCAGGTAAAATAAACTGTAGGCTGTATATAAAATAATTCCACTATTACAGAAGTATATAGGTACATACATGTGTATATATGCACCTATATACATGTATATATATAGGGACACTATAGTGAAGTGATTAAAAGCCCAGATGCAGAGCCAGAGTGGTTGGGCCTGACTCTGAAACTGCCCTTCAGTAGCTGGGGGACATTGAGCAAGTCACTTAACCTCTCTGTGCTTTGCTTCCCTTGTCTAAATATAGAAATAATAATGGCATGTATCTCACCGACGCTAGGAGGACTGAATAGGTTAATATCTGGAACACAGTAAGTTATATGTGTTAGCTGTTATTGTCATTGCTTATCTATGCACACAGACAAATGACTGGAAGGACACACAACCTAATGATTGCCCCCAGTGGGTGGTATTACAGTAATGTTTATTCTTCCTTTGGATATCTCAATTTTCTAAATTTTCTTTCACGTACATGTAGTGCTTTTAGTAAGAAAAAAAGATTGCCTAATTAAAAATAAGAAGACTGGGGCAAACTTCTCAAGAAGAAAGACAAGAAACAAAAGCCCAGACCAAGATACCAGGAGACTGTTGATTCACTAAGAGAGGAGGGGAGGAAACCCTAGGGTGTGAAAAGCCAGGACGGGGGAAACCAGATTACCAAGCCTGTGATGGTTAATCTTATGTGTCAAGAGAGTATGGCTGGACTATGGTGCCAAGTCTGTAGATGGGTTCTCATTCTGTTGCCTGGGCTAGGTGCTTCTACCTGTCTAGGTGTTGCTGTGAATGTATTTTTTAGATGTGACTGACAGTAGATTTTGAGTAAAGCAGATTACCCTCCATAATGTGGGCAGACATCATGCAATCAGTTGAAGGCCTTAAGAGAAAAGACTGAGGCCTCCCAAAGGGGAAGGAATTCTGCCTTCCGACTGCCTTGGACTCAAGACTGCAACGTCAACTCGCTGGAATTCCCAGCCTGCCAGCCTACCCTGCAGACTTCTGACTTGCCAGCCTACAATTATATGAGCCAATTCCTTAAAATTTCTTAAAATAAACGCTTAACCCTCTGTCTCTTCCTATATATCTATCTAAACCGTGTTCATTCTGTTCTCTGGAGAACCCTGGCTAATATACGGACCACGTGAAGAAACCAGTGAGAATGATCTCCAACCTCCACACAGTGCTCTCCAGCTAGAGCCTCCGCAGCGGTGGTCCCCTAGCCTGCGATTATCAGTGCCTATGTCCTCTTTACTGCCTGTAGGGACAGTTATTATTATGCTCGAAAAAAACAATAGAGACTTGTTAGCGCTAGGAAGTATGTAAGAATGTTGCTGAACGCAGGTTCGGCTGCCTGCCACCCGAGAGCCGGACACAACAGGAGAGAGTTAGTGAAGGAAAGGTGGTTTATTCAAGCGCTGGCAGTCTGAGGAGATGGCAGACTATTGTCTCAAAGACCATCTCACCCCCTCTGCTTATTGAGCAACTTATCAAAGGAAGGGGTAAAATGTGTTGGTGGCAGAAAGCAAGCTTTGTGCACATCATGACTTGCTCCATGGTCATCTAGTGGATCTTGTTATCAACACTCTGCTGTTGGCCTGTTCCCAACTCTTGATCTGTTTTTCCTCAAGGTCGTTTTCTAATCTTGTGTCCAGCAGCTGTGTAAGCAAGCAGCAGGTTAATTCTGAACTTTTAAGACAGAACAAGCTGAAAGCACAATGGCTTCCCTTTAGCTAGCCTAGCTGAAGGACCCTTGGGTGCACTTACAAGAACACAGTCTTCCTCATTTAAGAAACCAAACAAAAACATACACCCCCTTCATGGTGGAGCAGAGTTGGTCCTTCCCCAGATAACGCGCATTGCAGTGTTCTGTGTTTGGTTTTCCACGGGAGGCAGCGGTGGGTTCAAAGAGAGAGAATCCGAGTGGAAGTGTGGGTGTGGCGCAGCCAGAGAGACCGAGCACCAGGCAAGATGCAGAGACTGCAGACCCAGTGAGCCAAGCCTGAGCATCCAATCTGGGAGGCAGTGAGCACTCCCGTCCCAGCCGCGGGAAAACCCGAAGGGCTTCTTTTAATTCAGATCTTAGGAACTGACAGAAAAAGAAATAAAAGTGACAGAACTCACACAATTGTATGAACGACTTTGATTGAAATCTTAGCTTTAGAAAAAGTGCATTCACAATAGATTTCAAAATAATTTACAGAGTACTCCTGGGGTTAACACGAATCCCTCCTCACTGGGTAATTGGTAAGCCATGCAGGTGTGGTCCTCTCTGGATTTCCTTCTTGTGTGAGTCTGATGCTGTGTCAACCACTGTCAACTTACCCTCAAGTATTCATAGGCTTGTGCCATAGCTTCTATAGAAGGGGCAGAGAATTTTCTATCTTTCCATTGCAATCAAAAGTTCAAAATTTCCATCAACAGTAATTCAAACTCCTTCTGGTCTTACTTTGCTACTGAGCATGGAAATACATCAAAGAATCTTTAAATCCACCTATAACATGTAAGCCCCTGCTTTAAGATGTCCCGCCTTTTCAGACCAAACCAATGTATGCCCTCCGTGTACTGACGTAGGGTCTTATGTGTAATTCCTGTCTCCATGAATGTATAAAACCAAACTGTAACCTGTCTTCTGCAGGCACATTCTCTTAGGACCTCTTGAGGCCATGTGCTCTGGGCCAATCATACACTTTCAGCTCAGAATAAATCTCTTTAAATTATTTTACAGAGTTTGAGTTCTTTTCTGTTAATATCAGTTGCCAGGAAAACCTTTTAAGACTCATTATTTTATTTAATCTATACACCATCCCTGGAGGAAAAGGTATTATCAATATATTTAGGTTATTAAGTATGAAATGTCCGATTTCCTTAAGTACTGTTTGACAGTTGATGTCTCTGACATTTCACTTTGACATTTCTTGTTTTATGTTTATTGTAAAGGTACATCCTCAGTATTTCACGCACACATTTTGGCTTGTGATTATCTTTCAAAAAAAAATTTTAGAGCAATTTTTATGAAACCAGAGATCAAAAATTCGTGTTATTTTCGAATATGAGTTACATCATGGAACCAATGCAGCACACACAGCTCAAAATAACAACAAAATGTTTGGGAAGGATGTGGCTAATGAACACACAGTATGCTGATGGTTTGAGAAGTTCCAATCTGGTGATTTTAGTCTTGAGAACAAGTCATGTGGGCAACCTGAGACCAGGATGGATAATGATGAGCTAAAAGCTGCAGTGGAAGTGAATCCATCTCAACCTACACGTGAATTAGCAACAAGGTTTGCCATTACTATTCCAACAATAGTGGACCATTTGAAACAAATCAGCAAGGTAAGAAGCTGGATAGACAGTACTGCATGAATTAAACAAACAAGAGAAGAGAAATTTTCTCGAAGCTTGCCTTTCTTTGCTGTCACAACATAGAGGCAAATCATTTCTACACTGTATTGTTATGTGTGATGAAAAATGGATTCTTTTTGACAACTGCAAGCATTCGGCACAATGGTTGCATAAAGATGAAGTGCCGAAACACAGTCCAAAATCAAATATTCATCAAAAAAGCTAATGGTGTCTGTTCGGTGGTCCAGCACTGGTATTACCACTATGGCTCCATTAAACCTGGTCAATCCATTACAGCGGATGTCTACAACCAATTAGACAAAATGATGAGGATGCTTGTGATGAAGCAGCTGAGATTGATCAACAGAGACAGGCCAATCCTCTTGCAAGACAATGCTCAATCACATTTTGTGTACAAACATCGCTGCTCAAACTATAGCAGCTGGACTTGGAAACTCTCTGTCATCCACCATATTCACCAGACCTTGCACCAACTGACTACCACTTCTTCCAGGCTTTGGACCACTTCTTGCAAGGAAAAATATTCAATTCTCAACAAGGTGTGGAAAACACCTTTCAAGATTTCATCACCACTCACTCTCCAGGCTTCTTCACTGCTGGCATAAGCGAGCCACTGTTAAGATGGCAAGACTGTGTATAGTTTAGGTGCATACTTTGGTTAATTGTACTGCTTCTTGTTTGAGATATAATAAACTAAACTTTTGATTCAAAATCAGACATTTCAGCCGGGCGCGGTGGCTCATGCCTGTAATCCTAGCACTCTGGGAGGCCAAGGCGGGTGGATCGTTTGAGCTCAGAAGTTTGAGACCAGCCAGAGCCAGAGCGAGACCTTGTCTCTAAGAAAAAAATAGAAAGAAATTAGCTGGACAACTAAAAATATATAGAAAAAATTAGCTGGGCATGGTAGTAGTCCCAGCTACTCAGGAGGCTGAAGCAGAAGGATCGCTTGAGCCCAGGAGTTTGATGTTGCTGTGAGCTAGGTTGACACCACAGCACTCTAGCCTGGGCAACAGAGTAAGACTCTGTCTCAAAAAAAAAAAAAAAATCAGACATTTCACATTTAATGACTTAAGCTCTATTTTTAGAGAAAAGACCAAGACTTAGAGAAATTAAGGGATTTGTCCTGAGTCACTGAGCACATAAGTGGAAGATCCAAAATGTGTCCTGAGGTCAGTTGGCCTGGAAAGGCCTCAGTTTTCATTTGAACAACAACAACAACAAAACTCCCAAAGGACAGGTTAAGAAGAGACCAATTTAGAAGCAAAGAAGGAGGCCCTGAGTTCTTGGGCTGGTGATATCAAAAGAAGAGGTTAAATCGGTGGTCATGTGTGCTACCACATTTTGCCTCAGGGCACCCACTCCTGCGGTGGAAAGTTGCTTCTGAGGTCTTGCCCTCCTGTGGGGCCACCCTAACCTATGCCAACATTCCTCAATGTGACCTCCACCTAAGTGCTTGCTCCCACACGGTTCAGTGGACTGTGGAAGAGGCCTGCACATTGATAAAAGCACTTTACTTACCACGCCTGGGCCTTCATGCCCCCCACCCTACCCCCACCCCAGTATGGAGGCAAATGCACATAGAAAGAAGCCACTGAGCCAGGAATGAAAACCCATGGCGCCAGTCCCAGGTCCACCGAAAGCCATCAGCGTGACCTTGGACAAGTCATTTCACCTCTTTGAAACCCAGGTCCCTCCTGTGAAACATGGGAATAAGAAGAAGAACCTTTCAGGGCGTGAGAAGGAAAAGCATCAATAGGTGGGAATCGCCTCAGCACAGTGGCTGGCACAAGATCAGTACATAGTCCACAGCTGTTGAGCTGGTCAATGAGCTGATCACATGGGACTAAGAGAGTCTCTTCCCGACACTGAGGGACTCCTCCCACCTCCTCTGCAGTGTCTTCTAACGTCCATGGTCAGGACGTCCATTTCACCTGAATCTTGCTCCTAAGTCCTGAGTGAAGGGTTAGCTAGTGGATCTTGGCTTCTGTGACTGCTCCTGGGAGCCTGGCACTGCCACTCTGAAGCCTTCCAGGCCTTGCATATGACCAGCTCCCCTTGGCAGTCAGTGACTCAGACCCAGTAGTCAGGCCCACATGGGTGTGCGTGGAGAAATGTGACTTCCGTCTTGAGCACTACTACCCCTTCACCAGCACATATGTGAACAATAACAGCACACACATGCGCCGGATATGCATTCAATATGCAGCAACGGCTGGCAGCCACATGGATTTGTACAATCGTACAGAACTTTTACAATAATTGCACGTGAAACCTTCAATTTGGGAATGAGAGGGTTGAAATCAGGTTCTTAGCATTCAGATGGGAGGACTGAGCACCCACAGCAGCTCTGCGTTCCAGTAACTATGCGCTCACTGCAAGGCTCACTGCAAGGTTGACCCTAGCTTTGTGCAACAGAAAAGTTGTAGAAGTTGAATATTATTTATTCTGTTTCATAGACAACTATAGTTTCACTTCAGATTGGTCTGCGAAATGGATCCTAAGATTAGCTTTATGTTCTTTTGTTCTGAAATAGTAATGGCATATAAACTAACATGAAGGTAATGGAAGGAAATCCTTTTGGAAAGAAATAAACATACCTTTGTTAGTGCCAAATCACTCACTGTTTTTTCTAATTTCTGTTTTTGGATTTTCCAAGATGTGTGTTATTTATTTGATCCATCTGAATTATTGATTTTATGTACATTCCTCTTCTCTGAACTCAAAAGGACTATTCACTACTATTTTAAATAACAACAATAATAATGTCCTGTGTATTTTAGGGTTCATCAGTTTACAGTGCACTTCCATATCCAGTGTGTAATTTTAATCTCACAGTAACCATATGATGTAAGCAAATGTTATCACTATTTTACAGATAAGGAAACTGAGGCTCAGAGAGGCTAAGGGACTGATGAAGCCATGTAGCCAGTTGTGTGGTGGAGCTGTGTTGGTCTCTCCTCTCCTGAGGGCAAGAACAATGCTTGTGTGCCTTCGGCTCTTCCAGTGCAGGCTTCATCAAGGTGGCCTGAGGATAATTAATGTGCAAATTTACCAATAGCCAGTGGCCTCCAGAAGGAGCTCAGAGGCCCTCAATACCCAGCACCTCACCCTCTTTCCGTTAAATAAGGACTGTATTTCCAAGCCTCAGAAGTAACTCCCTACTTAATGTCTTTCACCGTTGAACATCCTTGGTGTTCCTTTGTGATTCAGTTTGCTCAGAACCCTCCATCATCACTTTTTAATCCTACATACCTCCCTGGGAGGAAGAGGTGCTTTGATCAATGGAGGAGGAAATAGGTAAAAGCTGACCAATCTTGGTGGAGACCAACACGGACAGGTACAGGTATGTAGGGTTAAAACCAGCACAATCCAGTCCATCCTGACTTAGACTTGCATGGGAGTTTTTCCCAGTTTGGTCCTGGGATCACCATTTGGCTTTGGACACTGAGGTTTCCCACTCTATCCCCATGAGCACTGGGATGAAGCCCAGGAGTTTGAGAGACATGGAAATATGGGGCCAGCATGTTGGGCAGGACATCACCCAGCCCTTGTGTTTTCAGGAGAAAGCTGTGCTCTCCTGAGAAACGAACAGGGCTTTCGCATAAAGTCGTCATGTTGTGGAACCTCACATTCAGGCTTGTGTATGGGCTGTGCAGTTGAAATCAAACACTGTGACACCGGTGCTTGGAAACAGGAAATTTTATTTGATTCGGCCAAAGTGGGAAGGTGGCAGAGTCTGAGGTGGCAAATCTCATAGATCCGTCTTTCTAAAGAGATGAAGTGGGGAGGTTTTATGTGTCTAAGCAGGTAAGGGAGGGGTTTTTAGGGGACTGAGGGTGAAGTCTGTGTTTTTTAGTCTCAAATAACATCTTGAGGAACCAGACTTTTGGATGTCAGCAGTTAATTTTTTAAAAGCATTTAATTTTTTTTTTTTGTAAAATAAACTTATAATTTTTTGTGACCCTGGAGTCATCCCTTTCTGTCTGACCAAAAAACAAAAACAAAAACAAAACAGTATGCCAGTAGTTGATGATTACGGTGAGAACAAGGGATATTGGGAGGAAGGGAGCATGTATCAGGTGTCAGAAAACAAGGGCCTAGTGAGAATTTACAGTGTGTTGGTCACTAAAAATGCTGGGGTACTAAAGTCTCAAGGGGCCCGAGTGCAATCACACATTTACTGCAAACCAGCCTTGTTGTCAAAAGGGGGCATCATCTAGAAAAGATGATTAAGCAAAATAGACAAGCAATGATAATGATGACAGAGCAAAATAAATGCTGTCAAAGATGCACCAACAAGAGTATTGGGAGCAAACTAAATGGTTTGAGAGAGATCCTGTCTGGCTGGGGTAATCTGGAAATATATTAGCATATAACATTATGGAGGCAGCGTTATTTGAGTTGCTCTAAACGGGTGGAGGCCTTGGCATGGACAAGGAGAGGAGGTTTCCAGGGCAGGAAGGAGGGCTCGCAGGAAGTCAAGAGCAGGAAGTCAAGAAGGCATCAGGAGCAGGGGCTTTGCCTAGAATGATAAATCCATAGTTTTGACCACAGATTATGATAAGAATAAGGACAAAGTGGGAAATAAATCCATTCCCATGACATTTTAGTCAACAAAGTTTTGACACCACCAGAACTTTGTAGCATTCTGAGAAGGGGCACTGGAGAAGCAGGGAGAGGAAGTGCCCTCCAGGCCCTCTCTGCTCCTGCCATGGTTATTCTCTTTTCCTGGTAGGAAGAAAGACCTTGGCATCTTCCAGTTTCTTGTTCCAGGAGCTCTACTTACGGTTAGACATTTAGATCTGGGATATTCAGAGTCCCTGAAAAACAGCAGACCCCAGCTTTCCTGGCCAAATCAAGGATGTTAATGATTGTGTGAGCCACATGATTCCTGCCTGGGTCAGGACTCAGAGAAACCATGGGGCCAGCACAACCTGTCGGGGGAGGGATTAGGCCCAGAAGGTTAATAGACACTCACTAAGTCACTGGAAGCTGACTTAGTGTCAACAGGGAAGTCTCTGGTATCTGCCTAATCCGTCCTGTCATTTCTGCGGCTGAACTTGAGCACCTGGGCTTCCGGGATGCTCTGACCAGGGCCTGAATTGGGCGAATTTGGGAGAAGATGCTACAATTTGGGTAGAGAGAGGATAAGAAGGCCTAGAACTGTTCACTGTTCTTTGTCCCTCCAAGAACCATGTCCCTATCCCTTGTCTTTCAGTCAGGATATATAGACAGCAAGGACCAGCAAATTCTCTCATCATTCAAGCAACTCTAGGCAACAGTTCTCTGCCTTTCAGACTTGTCTTTGTTCTTTTCTAAAGGTGAAGCCCAAGATCATGGAATGTTCCCATCTGCTACTTTTTGGGAGAGACATGACAGTGTCTAGCCACCCCCCACCCCCACCAGGCCCCTGTCCTGTATCACCGCTGTTTGGTCCTGGGTGAAGGTAAAGATGTCTGCTGAGTAGGCTTCTATAAGGGCTGGATTTGTGGCTGCCACTGTAATGGCAGAAATTTGGAAGCCATCCAAGCTATGTCACTTGCACCTGACCCCAAGAGGAGCCAGGTAGCTTACCCTGGTACCGCCCTGTCCCCTCACTCGCCAGCCAGTGAGGACCTGATGGTAGACATTGATGAAGCTACTTTGGAAGATACTTAGACAGATGATGTTTAGCCCACAGAGCAGTCTATCTTGGCCTCCTGTTTTGTGTGTGTGTGTGTGTGTGTGTGTGTGTGTGTGTGATAAGTACATTCCTCTTTGGGACAAAGTTTGGGGTTGTCAGGGGAGGACAACAATGATGTAGGGCAAGAGAGAAACCAAGGGAAGGTGTCAGCTTCACAAAAGCCCAGCTGCTTTCCTGGGCTGAACTTATAGATGTTTTGCCAAACATTTTGGATTTTGCTGCTGAGGAAGGGGTGAGGGGCAGGGAGGAGGGGAGTTGGTATCAAGAGGGATTTTTTTCCTCAGGCCTTGGCTCCAGCATCACACAGGGCCTCTGGATTTGGGAATTCGGCCTGCTTGTTACTGTCTGTGGTCAAACAGTTGGCTCACTTAGTGGTAAAGCTGGAACACACCATGCTGAGCTGGGTTTAAGTCAAAGGGAATTTTCCAGACTTCAAATTCAAGAAACGCAGCCAAGAGGCAGGGCAGAGGGATTAAGACACTGGGCTCTGAAGTTGGACAGGTTTTGGTTTAAATTCTGCCTTTGCATTTATCTTCTGGCTTTGGGAAGTTGGTTTAGTTATTTAAATGATAGTTTCTTCATCTGTGAAATTGGGATAATACCTTTGCTACCATAGGGTTGTTCTGAGGGTTAAATGAAATGATATGTGTAAGCTCTTAGCACGGTGCCTGTACATAGGAGGCACTCAGTATTAGCAAATAAAATAAAGTAAAATAAAACTAGCAAAGCAACGCAAGTGTAGGCAGAGCAGTGTTGCTAACACAGACCCTGATCTCTCACATTGCTGAGCAGTGATTCTTTACCCTAGACATTGTGGCATTTGGCTATGATTTTTATTTAACATTTTACAAAATTCTATTTTCTGTTTTCTTTTCTTTCCTTTTTTATTTCAGCATATTATGGGGGTACAAATGTTTAGGTTACGTATATTGCCCTTGCCCCACTCTAGTCAGAGCTTCAAGTATGTCCATCCCCCAGATGGTGCCCACCGCACCCATTATGTGTGTATATACCCATCCCCTTCTCCCCTCTCCCATCTGCCCAACACTCGATGAATGTTATTACTATATAGGCACTTAAGTGTTGATCAGTTAAAACCAATTTGATGGTGAGTACATGTGGTGCTTGTTTTTCCATTCTTGAGATACTTCACTTAATAGAATGGGCTCCAGCTCTATCCAGGATAATACAAGAGGTGCTATATCGCCATTGTTTTTTGTGGCTGAGTAGAACTCCATGGTATACATATAACACATTTTATTAATGCACTCATGTATTGATGGGCACTTGGGTTGTTTCCACATCTTTGCAATTGTAAATTGTGCTGCTATGAACATTCGAGTTCAGATGTCTTTTTTATAGAATGTCTTTTGTTCTTTTGGGTAGATGCCCAGTAATGAGATTGCTTGGTCAAATGGTAGTTCTACTTGTAACTCTTTGAAGTATCTCAGTATTACTTTCCACAGACGTTGTACTAATTTGCAGTCCCACTAGCAGTGTATGAGTGTTCCTATCTCTCCACATTCATGCCAACATTAACTGTTTTGGGATTTTTTGATAAAGGCCATTCTCACTGGAGATAAGTGATATCTCATTGTGGTTTTGATTTTCATTTTCCTGATGATTAGAGTTGTCGAGCATTTTTTCATATGTTTGTTGGCCATTAGTCTATCTTCTTTTGAAAATAGGGTTGTTTTATTTTTTCTTACTGATTTTCCTGTTTTCTAAAGCAATTATTTTTGGTATGCATGGCCTAGTTGCCCAATTAGACTGATTTTCTGGAAAGTGGATCTTATTCTTCATTTGTGGCCCACTATGTGTGGCAAACACTGGCTGTATCTAACAGAAATAAATCAAGCAGAGGTCAGCAATAAATTTTTGTGTTTGTAAGAAGTAACCAGAGTGCAAAGATGAGTTTCTGTTGCTTTGAGGTATTTGTTTACTCCAAGGCAGCATGAGCAGGGGATGAGAGTTTGACTCAAGTTCTGGTCAGGCCTCTCTGCCCTCCAGCATGCCTGGAAAATGTAACTGCTAGGTAAAGTCACTAATGTCAAAGTAAGTGACAAAGAGAGGCCCTCTTTAAAAAAAGAAATACCTTACTCTGGAATAGGGCATTGCAGTGGGAATAAATATGCCATGGTAAACTATGTGGGTATTCACGGAGGTAAAAGAAGATAAAGATTTTTATAGAAAAAATGAGGAGGAGTACATAATTATTTTGAAATGATTACTCTTGGCTACCAAGACCAATAACAAGGGTGACACCAATTCTAGCTTTGACAGGCATTTGCTGGGCAGTGTGTCCTTGCAGAAGGATTTTTTGTGTAAGGTTGTGGTTTTTTCAGTCTTTTGTGATAGTTTTGTTACCAGGCAGACAGCATGAGAGCCTGCACTTCACACCCTTCCTGAGCTCTGTTTGTCAGGGTTTTTAAAACAAGTGACTCCATTTTGATTCTGACAACTTTGACGCTAATTTGTAACAACTCTTTATACAATTTACAAACTAGAAAATTTATGCACTTGATTAGAGACTGTCAGCCCCAATTTGCTCCCACCTCCTCATCTCCCCCAGCCCTAGCCACACACTTCATCCACCACTACTGCGGTGCCCCAGCGCCTCACAGCCGGCCCCACCTGCAGGCTCAGTCCCGCCTCAGACACATGTAAAGATGTAGGCTTTGGGGGCAGGAAGACCTAAGTTCAAATTCAGATCTATCACTTTCTAGGTATGTGACCTTGGGTAGTTTACTCAACCTCTCTGTGCCTTGGTTTCTTCATCTATAAATTGGGTGTAATAATACCTACCCTATAGTTACCTCATGGACAAAGCACCTGGCTTGTTTCTTCCCTTACTTTCTCTAAATTCCCAACCTTTCTGGAAGTTCTAAGCCCTTTCAGATGAAGCTTAGCACGCTACCCACAGAAGGAAGATCTAACCTGCTGGACTCCCTCTTGTTCCACAATTTCCCTCTCTCCTACCAGCCTTCTCCCACTCTGATCAGCTACCATGGCAACCTCAGCCCACTCCTGCTCCCAAAGCTTGGAGCCCCTACTCTGCTCTGCCCTGGCCAGCTCCCCAACCCCAGGGCTGGAGCCAGGCCCTCCGCATGGGGACAGATTTCTCCAACTACAGCCTGCCTACCCGCAGCCTGGACTCACCCCGTGCTCTGCACCCTGACTGGACGTGCCCGGAGCTAGTGCTGTGCCGCAGGGCTGCCCTCACTATGCCAGTTGCTGCAACCAAGGCCTTACCGTGCCTTCCCATCCTGATGGTCATTCCTTTCCTGTCTGCTGCATGCTGATGTATTAGTGAGGACGGCAAAGGTGGCTTTCCCCCTCCAGAGTCACTCGAGGAGCTGTACGTCCTTCCTGCAAAAGTGCCCCTTAGGAGCCCTCTTTGGGACTTGGCTTCAAAGCTCAGAAAACGTCCTTCCCAGCATCCTCAATCATGGTGGTTCTTCACGCATTGAGGATACATTCAATATTTTTGAAGTGTTGAACATCATTGAGAGAAGAATAAGCAGTAGCATGTTGTATTAGAGAGAACCAGGGCCCAAGTCTGAGGGGCTCCAGTCCAGGCCCACCCCTTCTCCGCTCAGAGGATCTCTCAGTGTTCTCATTTATAAAGTGGGCTTGGCCATACCACCTCGCAGGAGTGTCATGGGGATAAAACCAAAAGAGAGGGTCACAAAAATGAAATGAAATGAAATGGTAATTGCCATTATCATTAACCTCTTGGGGACTTCCCCCCGGGACTGCCAGGCTATAACCTCCAGGAGAGTTGAAACTGCTGCCATTGTATTCAGCGCCGTCTTGCTAGGGCCTCAGCCCGGTGTCTGAAGCAGAGAGAGCTTTCCATGAGCGTCTGCTGACTAGTCGGCCAGTTGAGTTCCCTGTCTTTGCAGTGAGGAGGTTGCATGTGATCATGTTAAGCCTCTTCTCTCAACAGCTGTAAAATGCTACCTACCTATACGTGGGGTGGGGGAGGTATTAACCTTTTTGGTTTTAATTAAAAATGAGACCCAACTATAAAGAAATAAGACTAGCTTTCTTGTGTCTCATATGCTAGGTGTGAAAGGCAATTCCAAAACAGGAATTCAAAAAATGTTCTCTGTAATAGCAACATCACCAGGAACACATGTATAGCTTCCCCAAGCGGCCACTTTGAAAGGATAACCCTCAGGAGATAGATGTGTTCTTGAATGTTTGAGTAAAAAGGATAAGGCTTTGCAAACTCCACAGAGACTGAATGTTCACCGGGCCCCTGGCCTGTGCCCAGCACTGCAGAATCCGTCACATTAGAAAGAAGCCTCCCTGACAAAGGTGAGGACAGAGCTGGCGACGGCACCAAATGTGGTAGGAGGGGCCTGCTCATTAGACCAAGGCAGCCACACGTCAGCAGGTGAAACAGGGCAGAGAGGAGGTTGAGCTGGGCTGGGCAGAATCTTGGATGAATTAAGCCTTCCCCTAGGGCGGGACATCCTGTCTCAAAAATGAGCCTGGATTAAATCCACTATAAAAGGTCCTCATCGTGCTGGCCTGGTACTCCACACACCGCTCAAAAATCACTTGCCTCATCCTGCCTGGGCCTTAGGTAAGTCCCCTCTTCCTCTTTCTCCTTCTCAGTGTCTTGGTGATCTGAGCTCACAAAACCAGGGCTGTCAGACATGAGCTGCAGGCTGTCAGTGCTGGCTGTGGGCCTCAGGCAAAGCAGGAGCCAGAGGACACTGGGAAAGATACTCTCCTGAAGCAACTGGCCTTTCTCCTCCTCCTCCTCTGAGGCTGGCCTGGCAGCAGCTGCTCTCACTGGGAGACTGAGCGGGCAGCAGCAGCGGAGCCACCCACATGCCTTCCTGGATCAGCAAAGGTCTCTTGCTTCTAAGGCTCTGGAAGCTTCTTAGCAGTGCTGAGAGTCTGTGAGATCAGAACCAGTTTTCTTGTGCCTGCCCAGGTAATGCAGTCAAACTGTCTCAGGAAGGAAGGGGCTTACGTGACTCCCCCTCCTACCCCAGGGTGATATTTAGGCAAGATGTTTGTAGATTTATTCTAAGGAATCTGAAGTGTAAGTAAAAGGTCATCTTATTCTTTTTCTATTTGTAAGTCAAGTGGTTAAGGTCTGCCACATGGTTTATAAAACGAAAAGGATATTTTTCATCTATGTTGAGGAACAATATTCTGAGTTTTGTACCTTGATGTACGCAAGAGAAAAAAGTCTGCCTGAAATTGTTGGCTACCAGTTCTAGAAAGGGTTCCCCCTGAACAGCCCGCCTTCGGTCTGTGACTTTCTCAATCCTTCTGTCCACATTGACCTGCTTTTCCTAGCACCCGAGTCTCCTTCCTTCCCTGACTCTCTTGCTTCTCCAACCACGTCTCCCTCTTTCTGTGCACTGCTCCTTTACACCTTCGTCGTCCCTGCCCTGGCGTCCCCGTGCTGCAGACCTCCGTCTCCCCTTGCTTTTGAACCTCGTCGTTTTTGATACCATCTCCTCCTTTTGGTCTCTCTGAGGCTTCTGCTTAATGTATCTCCGAGTCTCTGTGCCTCTTGCCCGTCCAGCCACACCCAGGCCTCACCTCAACCTACCTCCAGACTTTTGGCTAATGAAAAAGAAAATTTCCCCTTTGATTGGGAACCTACTCATAGGTCACCAGGACTCTGGACGTGACAAAGCCACTTGCCAATTGGGCAAGCTGACCTCTCTGACAGGTGCCAGGGCTGGGAACAGAGGTCGCATGCAGGGAAACTTGGACGGTCACAATTGGAAGGCACCCGCTCCTCAGCATCCCCAACAGGGGTAGCCCAGCCTACTTCTGAACATCTTTCCAAAGGAAACAAGAAAGGACAGAGTTGGGCCCCTGGAACTCCTGCCTGGCTCCACCCAGGACAGAGGTTGACTGACATGTGTTCCTTACTGCCTATTGGAGCTCCTAGCAGGACCCTAACACCCTGTGATAGGCAAATGAACCCTGTCCACAAGGTACATTCTAGAAAGCCCATTGCATCTGAGTTAAGGAGAGATAGGTTCTAGGAAGTCTTGATCCCTTCAAAGCTGTGTGACCTAACTTCTCTGAACCTGTTTCCTCCACCTGTAAAAGAGTGAAGATAATAAGGATTACAAGAGCTGATGCACAGGCAAGTGCTTTGTGAGCAATAGAGTGTATGCAGATGTACACAATTTATGTGTATGTATATGTGTGTAATAGCATAATAATGATATTTAATAGCTATCCCTGAGTATAAGCCAGGCACCTGCCAAGGGCTTTCTATGAGTTATCTCTTTAAATATTCACAATAGTCCTATAAATTATTAATATCACTTTCATTCATAATGAGTTAAACTGAGGCACAATGAGTAAACTCAGGCATGGAGTAAACTTGGCCTAGCTCACATGATGGGTGGGTGGTATGGCCAGCATTTAAATCCCAACTCAGGATCCTGCCTCCCACCACTGAGTGCTCCTCCTCCCACACATAAAATACAACACGTAGGAAAGGACAAAGGAAGACAGACCGAAAGCAGAGCTGAACGTGCAAGGAAAGACCTAGAAGCCAAAGTGCTCAGGAGGAAACAGCTGAGGTTGATTATAGGGCCCCCAAGGGGGCTTTTCATCTTTTCCAGCTTGACATCAAAAATGCCTCAGTTACTGCGAAACATTAACGGGATCATCGAGGCCTTTGGACGCTACGCCAGGACAGAGGGCGACTGTGCAGTGCTCACCCGCGGGGAGCTGAAAAAACTCTTGGAGCATGAGTTCGCCGACGTGATCGTGGTATGATGCGCTGCGCCAGGTGGGGAGGGATGTGTTGGGAGAGTGACCGCGGCGTGCGTGCCTGCTGGGGCTTTGTCTGGGGAATTCGAGAAGGCAGCGGCAGAATCCAGGCCTGCTGCTACAGATGGCAGCCGCGCAGGCCGAAAAAGAGAGCAAGAGAACAAGAGATAATCAGGAATTGACAGGCCCTGATCCTTAGAGAAAATACCTTGGTTTTAATGAATTCTAATTTGAAGGCAAGGTGAAAGGACTCTAAAGGGACAGCTCAGGGAGGAGCAGAGCCTTGGAATGTTCTAGAAATGAAAATAATTGCTGCTTCTTAAATTTGGTACAGTATACATTTCCCATGTCTATCTGAAATTTGATCATCCATTAATAAGTGTTCATTGGAAGCATAGCTCTGTGCCTTGCACAAAAACATTAGCTAACCAATCACATCAGAAATGAGGTTGTTAACAGCGGCGAGCGGGGGGAGGGGGACTCTGGGAGCCACACCCCACCCACTCCTGGCAAAGCAGAACCAGGGCCCTGATGCACTTTCCTGCCTTTGGTTTGCATCGAAAACTACCAGGATAATGAAGGCCTTGGGGACGAGGATGAGTGGGCACAGCAGGACGCTGCCTCTGCATGCTCAGGGCAGCCCTCCTGTCCCACTGCACCCCACCCACTCTCTCTTGGGAAAACATCTGAGCCTCATCGAAGAGCTCACAGAATTCCCATGGGGCCTCTCCCACTGTGCTTTTCCTCGTGCTGGGCTTGCTGAAGAGAACACAGCCTCAATGCCAGGGGACAAACGGCCAAGAACAGATCAAAGAATCAACCCTAGAGCCCAGACAGTTGCATTGTGAGTGCAATCATTTATTCATTCTTCAAAAAATCTTTATCCAATTGTCCTGTAGGCCAGAAACTGTACCAGACATAGAGGATAAAAAAGATATTCCTACCCTTGAGGGAGAGAGATAGGACTAAAATAAGTAAATAAATAAACAAAGGCAGCGAAGTGTCAGTGCTGCTACAGCGGTGTGTGTGGAGTGCGGTGGGGCCCGGGGGGTGCAGAGCCTGGAACTGGCCTAACCACGCCCTCCTCAGCACAGGGACACTGACTCGGCCTCGTCTTCTCCCCAGAGACCCCACGACCCGGCAACTGTGGATGAAGTCCTGCGCCTGCTGGATGAAGATGGCACGGGGACTGTGGATTTCAAGGAATTCCTGGTCCTGACATTTAAAGTTGCCCAGGCATGTTTCAAGACCCTGAGCGAGAGTCCCGAAGGAGCTTGTGGCTCTCAAGCATCTGGAAGCCTTGACCCTGGGGCCTCACAAGAGCCAGGAGGGAGACAGACAGCTGGCACCGAAGTGGGAGGGTCCGGGAAAGGGCAGCATCACAAGGGGAACGACCACGGGCACAGCGAGCAGGCATCCGGAGGGCAGGGCAGGAATGGGACTCACACCCAAGGTCAGGACATCAGCTGTGCGTGGGTCAGTAGCTACGACAGGCAAGCTGAGTCCCAGAGACAGGAGAGAACGAGCCAGCAGACACAAGCGCCTGGGCATGGGGGGCAGACGCAGGAAGTAGTAGAAAGCAAGAGTCATCAGACCAGAGAGACAAGGTCAGAGAGACAGTCACAGACCAGGGAGCAGGACAGAGCACACCAGACAGGTGAGATCGTGACTGGAGCTGGAACTCAGACTCAGATAGGTATCACCCAGACTGTGGAGCAGGACAGGGACCATCAGAAAGGAAGCACCAGCACCCAGACACAGC
>NW_012151840.1:4989607-4992082 GCF_000956105.1 Propithecus coquereli
CCATGTAGGGGCTAGAGAACAGGGACAGACTCAGACACAGTCAGACGGTGGTGAAAGATGGACACAGGTGAGTACCTATGAGGCAGGAGAGACAGTGCTGGGAGGACAGGCCCAGACTGGAGCAAGCACTGAGCCAGGAAGACAGGAACGGAGCAGCACTCACCCAAGGTGCAGTGTGACAGGAGGGCAGGGAGACATGGAGCCCGCAGTGGTTGGCCAGGAGTGGGTTGATGACCACACAAGGGAGGTAGTGATCCAAAGGCAGGACCAGGGAAGCCTGCACACCGGCGTTCCTTCAGCACAGGGCCAGGGTGCAGCCCAGCCAGAAGGCAAGCAAGGCAACGCAGCTACAAAGCTGTATTCCTACTTCAGAAGCAGCAAGCCATGACTCCCTCTGACACCAATGCCCAATACCAAAGGAAGACAGCTGGAGAGAGGTTGACTTGTCCTGCCCTGGCCAGTCCAGTTGGTACATCCCTGGACATCAGCTCTTAATCATGGTGCTTCCCTTTTAGGTCTTTCTCAAATGAGATCATTTCTACAAGGTACTTTCTATCTTAAATTCTGCTTTTACCTGCTTTGCTGTGCAGACCCCCTCAGAAGCACGAAGACATTGGAACAAGTCATCCCATTGTGCTAAATTCTCCTCAGCTTGTGGGGGCGTTTCTGGACTACTTTTATCTCTGCCATGTCTATTGCTCCATCTAACCTAATAAAACCTTCTCAAGCAACTGACCTCTGTGTTTCACTCAATCACCTTCTATTGACGTGATGGGCTAAGGGCTATGGGATTATCATGATGATGAACTGGTCTTAGCCCCCACCCTTGAAGAGCATCTAGTTGAGAAAATACTATATAAGATTCCAAGAGTTAGAAAGAGTCATAGAGAGGAGACATCATACTTAATGCTTGGCAGAGATGGATCAGGAAAGGTTTCATCCAAAAGATGCTTTCTTATGATGACCCTTAAATGACAACTAGGATTTAGATAGGCAAAATTATTCCTGGTTTTTCACTGCTCTAATTCTAGAGTGTCAAGCTTCTTCACTTGTAAGGTCACAGAGGAAAGCTAACTTAAGGTACTGATGGATGGGATGTGGCCCCAGGGGCTGTGTAGGGAAAGGGAGAAGGCCTATGTTACCAAGTACTGAGCCAGGAGCCAGAGCCCACTGGCTTCCCCTCACCCATCCCCATTTACTAGAGATGAACAAGTTATGAAGTAGAAACTATCAATTCTGGTCTATTATAAGAATCACCAGGGGCGTAGTTTTTAAAATAAAGATTTATAAACCTAACCCTAGAGATGCTAATTCTAAAGGTTTGGAGTGGAGCCTATGAATATCCCTTAGAAATTTCTTAGGGAGACTTGTGCTTTTGGCAGTACGGAAGCCTAGATACTCTGAAAGACCTCCCACAACAAAATAACTCAATCCTGCATAAGGCATATTTTTCACTGCATAGTTGGTTTATAGGAAGTAAGGGAAATCTCCAAGGAAAAAACAAAATATGATAGACTGAATAACAACCTCCAAAGATGTCCATGTCCTAATCCCAGGAACCTGTGAATATGTTACCTTACACGGCAAAATGAACTTTGCAGATTTGATTAAGTTAAGGATTTTGAGAGGAGAGATCATTCTGGATTATCTGGGTGAGCCAATATAATCACAAACATCATTATAAGAGTTGAGGCAAGAAGGTCAAAGTCAGTAAAAGATGGGATGACAGAAACAGCGGTTGTAGCCATGTGCTACAAGCCAAGGAATGTGGGCAGACTCTAGAATCTGGAAAAGGCAAGGAATTTTCCCCCAAAACCTCAAGAAGGAATGTAGCCCTTCCATCCCTTGATTTTAGACTAGTGACCTCCAGGGCTGTACAAGAATAAACTTCTTATTGTTTTAAGCCGCTAAATTGACGGTAATCTGTTACAGCAGCAATAGAAAACTAATACACGTAACAAAAACCCAGAGCTGAAGCCAGAGCAGTAAGAGGTAAGCATGTGTGAAAGACAACCTTATCCTTCTGAGGAAAAATTGATTTTATATCCATCCAAACTGGCCTTTAAATATAAAGGCCAAAGAAAAACAGCAAAGAGCTTGAAAAGACTCAGGAAATATTGTTCCCAAAAACCTTTCCCAGGGAATCTACTAGAGAATAAGCCCCTTCTCCACCCCAACATACACACATGGAATCATAGAAGCATTTGGCATACAATCTGATGATGTACATTTAAATATATTTAACTGTAGAACTAAGACTAAATAGTATAGATAAATGTGACAGAGTAGCATTTAACATTATATGCTCTGAAAATATGCAATACAGCTAACAAAAAAATGAAGGGAGAAGGAAAAAGCACGTGGAAAGTAGAGTAAGTTCACTGATTGTCTTATGCACGTATATGCTTATATGAACAAACTGAGAGTAAAAGGATATCACTTCAAATTAGGTACTGAGGAGGGAAGGAGGGTAGG
>NW_012151840.1:4995062-4997768 GCF_000956105.1 Propithecus coquereli
GAACTTAGTAGAATTTATCAATATTACATGTGCCCGTTTTGTTCCTGCTCTTTCCTTGACTGAAGTAGTGCCTGGTATTCAATAATAATTTGCTGAAAGAATCCAATAACCTGATCTCTCTTTTCATATACTCAGGTTGACGTAATCCCTACACAGACCCGTGACTATGGAAACATAGTTATAATCACTCTCATAGCAAATAAGAAAATGGGGTTTTCAACAGTTATGCAGTTAGAAATAGTCAGAGCTAGGACTAAATCTAGGTTCAACTTAGCATCAGCTCTCACCGCACAAAGAAAGGGCACCAGGGTGTGTGAATCACTACCCAAAAGGTCTGGCAGGAAGCCATAGAGAGTGGCCCTTCTGATTCCCACCTCCAACCTCAACGGAAGATTCTGGCCATGCAAATATGGAGCCCAGTTGTGCCTTTAGAAGCTCCCATTGTCAGGATCCACGTTCCTAGAGAGTTTCCAGGAAGAAGAAGAGGATTATGAGGGACTAGTACTTTCGACAGCTGTGTTTCTTGTTGTAAACAGATGAACTGGAATCATGAATGCCAGTCCCAGTCTCTGGGCTTAGCAGATGTGAGTCTGCCAGTCAAGAAGGATGTGCTCTCATGGTGGTCCCGAGCCCAGAGGCCTTAGAGCCAGGTTCTAATCCCTGTGACCACAGGGCATTCACCAAGGTAAGCAGGCTGCTCCATGCCAGGCCATGCCTCCTCCGTCTCCTCTCGGGATTAACTGGTCTTCCTTGAACTGTTAAAGTTTCCGCGTAGATGCTTCTTTCAAACAACGTGCATGTTATTTTAGAGCTGAGGGAATATTTGGGAAAAATAGAGAGAGACTCGATCGAAATGGAATGTGTTTGTTCACAGGCCCCGAGATGTTCTCTTTCTGTTGTAAGATAGAGGAATCATCCTTCCACATCGTACCAAACATATTAAAATGCACGTGCAGACCAGTTAAATATAATTTGTGCTGAAAAGTTTTTCGAATTTTTTTTTTCTCAATTAGGACATAAGTAGTACATTCACCTGATTTTAGCTATGATTTTTTTTTTTTTTTTTGCAATTACGGAGCACATTCTTGAGGAAAATACATATATTAAAAATTGCTTAACGAGTAAGAATTTTTTATTTATACTAAATTTAACAATGAATGAAATTCACAAAGTTTTATTTCTAGACATTTTCATTTAAATGTCTATAGATTTTCATTTTGCACATTTATTTTGGAGCTGACATACACATATACCTATAGAAATGCGTCTATCTATTTATTTTGATTCAAACATTTTGTTGGCTCTTGCAAAGCTCATAAGTCCCAGTCACATTGGCCACAGTGTGTAAAGTGCCCCTGTCCTCAGGGTCCCTCAGGGCTGAAGTCTCACTCCAAAGGCCCACCAGACCTTTTACCAGATAGCACCCTATTCGTATAGAGAGGAGGTGTACTGCACTTCTGCCTCCTGGTGGCAGTTAATACCAATGCTTCTAAAGGAGCTCCTGCAGGAAATCTGCTTTTCCTGGAATGGGAAGATGACATCAGACATGGGAACAGGCTCAGTGGTGTGGTCTTGGGCACAGCAGCACCCAGAGAAAGCAGCTCTAAAACTTCAGTAGTGACACACACCAGGCTGCTCTCAGCAAAGGGGCCAATTGTGTGTGTGCATGTGTGTGTGTGTGTGTGTGTGTGTGTGTGTGTGTTTAGGGGTTCCCTTCACAGAGCCACTCCTACAGGCAAATGGCTCCCAGTATCTGTACAGCTACATCATTTGCCAGGGCCATGGCTCCACTGTGCGAGGATGACCTGGTTATCTTACAAGGAAAAGCACATTTCTGGAGCAGTCCCAATAGAGAGGCAGGGAGGTAAACATCCCACAGCTTTTCCTCCTCAAGGCAGAAAATGGCAGTCTTTGCACTTCTCTTAGGGGCCCTGAGACCAAGGCTACGGCCTACCCTTGTCCCGGTCCATCACAGGAACTCTGTGGATTCATCCCGGGGACTGATGTAGGCCACTCAGCTCTGTGTGGCAGGTCTTCAGTGCTCCCCATTTATGCATGAGCTACAAGTAATAAATGGTGGTTCCCTTTGCCACAGCTCTAAAAGATGCGTTGGAGAGGGCACATCCTATTCTTACATAATTCCATTTAACAGAGGGAAATAAACTAAGAAACTATGGCAGCCAAATGGCTTTGCCTCCAGTGCCTGCGTGAGTGGTGAGAGGCTTACAGCTCTACAAGGCCTAATCCTTGCAGAGGGGATAAGGTTAGGGTGTGGGGCCTGTTGCAACAGACAAGGCTTAACTTTCGAGGCAGCATCACCTCCTACCCATCCCGGCTGAAAGGAGCCCCTGAGCCTTCTTCTCACAGCACTAAACATATCTTCGAAGGAAGAGGCTCCCCATTCCACGGTGCTATCAGGTAGTTTTGAGCCTCTAGCTCTGGGTGAAATGCAGAGGAGGCATTGGTTCCAGTTTATCTAGCGAGTCTCTGAAAAAGAGCTGAAACCACAACATGACAAGTGGGAACAACTCTTAAGAGGAAGACTTCTTGGAGAGGTGTCCTGCGTACCAACATAGTAACACATGCCATTGGAAGTCTCTGCTCTTCTATCTGGAAAAGAAAAGTAAACCAGTTAGGTAACCAGATAGCCAGGTGCTGCTCCAAACCCAGGGTGTTTTTGTTTTTTGTTTGTTTGTTTTGCATTTT
>NW_012151840.1:5010033-5012265 GCF_000956105.1 Propithecus coquereli
TGAATTGAATAGACTATTCTGAACTGAATCTTTGAAGCCACCCAAAGCCTGGATATTAGCTTTCTACAGTCCCCCTACAAACACTCTTCCTAAACTAAATAGCTGTTACTTATCTCTTTAATCCTCACTTATCTACTTCATGGAGTTAGTTCAATGCCTAAAGAGGAAAGATACACGACAAAACTCTGAATCCTTTCACTTAATTTGTTCCAATTATTTTCTGTATTCTCAATTTGAAATCTCTTGTGATGGTCAAACCTATAACCTGCAGTCCCCAACCCTTGGGCCAGGGACAGGTACCAGTCCATGGCCTGTTAAGAACTGGGCTGCACAGCAGGAGGTGAGCAGTGGGCAAGCCAGAGAGGCTTCGTCTGTATTTGTAGCTGCTCCCCATGGCTCAGATCACCACCTGAGCTCCGCCTCCTGTCAGATCAATGGCAGCATTAGATCCTAATAGGAGCACGAACCCCACTGTAAACTGTGCATGCGAGGGATCTAGGTTGCGCACTCCTTGTGAGAATCTAATGCCTAATGATCCAAGGTGGAGCTGAGGCAGTGATGCTAGTGCTGGGGAGCGGCTGCGCATACAGATTATCATTAGCAGAGAGGTTAACAAGGTAATAATAATAGAAATACAGTGCACGATAAATGTAATGTGTTTGAATTATCTTGAAACTATCGTTGCCCCTCACTGCCCTGGGTCCGTAGAAAAGTTGTCTTCCATGAAACCCGTCCCTGGTGCCAAAAAGGTTGGGGACAGCTGCCTATAGCCATTCATATTGCTGCCTGTTGCACCAGTTTCTCTACTTTCAAATATTTCTTCTTAAAGTCCCATCTCCCAAGAGTTATATCTCTAGGTTTCTGGTACTACCTTCTTGGTCATGCTTTGCATAAAAGCCATGTTCATTGTTCATTTTATCTTAGCTCAATAAAAGCATTCTCATTCCTAATTTAAATTTACATCATAATATCATGCTGAAAGATATGTCATTGAACTTCAACAGGGCATTTGGCAAGATCTCTTATAATATCTTAATGGAAAAGTTGGAGAAATCTTGGGTGCATAGGCAATTACATAACTGCCTAAACTAAAGGTGGTGATTAACAAATTAGTATCTTTCTTAAGAAAGCTTATAGTGTCATGCTAGGCTTCTATGCACACCCTATTTTAGTTAGCATGTTTATTAATGACTTAGGTGCTGATTTCTAAAACAGATTCATTAAATTCACAGATGACAGAAAGCTGGAAAGGATAATAATACTTTCAGGTCACAATAGGTTTTAAAAAGAAATCTTAGCAGCCTAGATTAATGAGCTGAATAAAATGAAAAGTTATAAAAGGGCCAATGTAACATTCTTTGCTTGAGTCCAAAACAGTAGGATCAAAAGTATAAGATAAGATTAAGTTGGTTTAGTAATAGTCATTCTCTCCACAGTCAACTCAGCATGATTGCATATTGTTATATAATTGCCAAAAAATTCAAATACAGCTTTAAGTAGGCATTAGAAGGCTAGCTGTCAAATAAGGGAAGAAATGGTCTTTTTCACCTTATGGAGCTAGATCACTCCTTTAGAACTGGATTCAGCTAAGGGTGACATTTTAAGAAATATTAGTAAGTTGAAATGCATTTAAAAAGAAATCATTGGGATTATAAGCCATGTTATAAGAGGAATGTTTGAAGGAAACAGGGATATTTAGACCGAACAAAAGAGTCACAAGATTCAAAGGGAACAGGATTGTAGCAGGATGCAGGAAGTATTGGGTAGGTCTTCATCTCAAGGAGCTTAAGGTCAAGGTAATTAGTGTTATAATAGAAGTAGATTTAAAATGGAGAGGAAAAGATTAATTTTCCCTGGGAGAGTCAGGAAAGTTTTCACACAGAGGTTGAGAATGGAACTAACTGAATCTTAAAGGACAATGGAGAGGATTTCAACTACCAGCAGGGCAGGTCATTTGACACAAAGGAAACAACATACACATAAACCCCCAGGCAGGGGTTAAAGCAGTGGGTTAAAAAGTAAATGGAAGATTGGTGGGCACAGTGATCCCAGCACTCTGGGAGGCCAAGGCTGGAGGGTCCCTTGGGACCAGGAGTTCAAGACCAGCCTGGACAACATAGCGAGGCCCTGTCTCGCAAAAAATAAAAATAAATAAAAGTAAATGGAAAGTGAGAAAGTGAAGACGGCAAGTATCAAAGTTAGACTCCAGGTGTCTGCTTAAATGTCATTTCC
>NW_012151840.1:5012315-5013083 GCF_000956105.1 Propithecus coquereli
TATGCAAATTACATATGTGCAAAACATAAATTATACCTTATGTAAATTATATTTATATGTATATACTCATATCTATTATATAAATATGTGTGATTGCAGAACAGCTTATCTGTGGACTGTTTTCGGGAACATAAGAGTAGCCAATATCAGCAGTTTGGTGGTTAGGACTGTGTGCTAGGGAGCAAGTTTACCAGAGTTCATACCTCAGCTGTGTACCTTACATGAGGTGTGCCCCTGATTAAGGTACCTGTCTTAATTATCTCGTCTCTAAAGTGGAGAAAATAATGGTATTTTCTCATAAGTAGTCATGAGGACAGATAAATCCGTATGTTTAAAAGTACCTGGCACATGGTAAGGTAAACCCTCAATAAATGTTAAGAACTGAATGAAGTAATCTTTAAGGCCAGTCAGTTATAAAGCAAAGAATGTTTGAAGAAAGAGGAAAAGATACAAATGGTCGTTATCAGACAGACCTTCACCCAGTACAGAAGATTCTCACTGGCTGAGCTTTCTTCCTATCAAGATAATTGTGGGTTTTAGCAGCTGCTCTGAACCATGGCTTAACTATGGGGATTTCCATCTCAAAGAAACCCTAAGGTTTAGGCCTGAATCAGTGTATTATTCTAAATGTACCAACATAACATCAACCCTCACCCCTTCTCTCACAAGCCCCTGTCCTGTCCATGAGGACAAAATCAGCTTCTCACTGTTCCATCTCTCTCCCTCTCAAAAGTATTATGCTTTTAGTTAAGAAGAGAGTGGATCTCT
>NW_012151840.1:5014438-5016826 GCF_000956105.1 Propithecus coquereli
GTTCAGTGGCATGCCAAAAGTGCTAAGCCCACACTTCTTAATAGGAGAATTTGATCATCTGCCAAATGGAGGCACATTTCATTCCCTCTACACAGAATGGCAAACCTCACCTCTCCCCAGATCTAAGAACTAATAATAAAATTTTGTCTACACCAAGCTTTTTCCTACAGGCAGATGCATGTGCATTCCACAGAGGGAGTGTCTCCTTTCCAGGCCCTGCCCTCAGTCTTTACAAGGCAGTTTCAGCTCTACAGAGCTCATGAGGAGTCTCTCACGCACACGTGTTGTTGAAGAGCATTTACACAGAGATCTCTGAATCTCATAAATGCATTCATGCTTTTCAAAAGGGATCCTTCCCAAGGGCCCCAGAAACTATTTTTGGACTGTTCTCTCTGACTGACAATCAGGAGAGTCAAGTGGCGGCTTCATGTGGCAGCAACACAATGCAGAGGGAAAAGTCGGCCATCTGAATCCTGCAATATGACCGTCAGCCAGACCCTCCCTTTCTCTGGCCCTTCATTCTTTCTTTGATAAGACGAGAAGCTCAGACAAACCATGATCCCTTCCTTCAAACCAAGCTTACGTTTTGCCTCCTCCAGGGAGCCTTCCCTGATTAAGTAACTCTGAGTGTCGCTTTAGCAGTGATGGCTTCAAATGAATCTCTGTAAAGTTGCAGTCAACATTTGCATGTAATTTCTTTAGCAATTTTCATGTGAGTCCTCAACAGTGCTCAGGAGTCAGCATAGTGTCTTCCAGTCTTTTCCCTGCCCTTCCATTCCCATCAGGAAATTCCAATCATTTGTGATTAAACAGGTCTCAGGCAACTCACAATCCAACAGACCCTATGCATGCTACGCACACCTCTTGCCCTATTTAGAAGCCACCATTGGTCTCCCTTTGCCCTTAGAATAAATTCAAATGAGATTTCATTCTGATAAAGATATACAAGGCCCTACCCCTTCTGGTTTCTGTCCTTTGCCAAACTCATCTTCTGCTATGCTTTACCCTGGCTTTCCCCCCTTGGTATACCTTACGCCCTGGCTACATCATGCTTGCAGAAATTCCTTGAACACACCATGCCTTGTTAGATAGCAGCCTTAGCATATGCTGGTCCTTCTTCCTCCACTTGATGAACCCGATAGCCTTCAAGACCAAGTTCACATAATAATAGCAAATATTATCAGTCCCTTACAACATGATATAAAAACATACTGTTGTAAGTGTCTTACGTGTAGCAACTGATTTTTTTTTTTCTTTTTGCACACAACCAAGTCCTGACAGGCTTTTTCAGTGCCTAATTGCTTTTGTTTCCTGCCTGTGTTTTTTTGCTTTTTTTTTTTTATAAGCTATGTTTCTTCAGCCCTTCAGTTGATTTTATAAACCACCAGATATCCTTCCTGTAAAATGCTCTTCTTCCTGAGTAAGCCAGAGTTGGTCACTGCCACTTACAACCAATAATCTTAACTTATAAGACACGTATCTGGTGAACCTTTACTGAACGCCACTGACTTCCAGGCACTGCGCTGGTGCAGAGGAGTGGTGGAATACAAGGCTTCAATCCTGCTCTTAAAGAGCTCACATCTGTGTCGGGGGAAAAAAAAAGACAAATAGCAATGCAAGATAACTTAAGGCATAATGTGAATACTTACAAAAGTATAACTTAGACCTGTGAGAACTCAGATGAAGCATGTAACTGCCATGGTAAGTTCAAGAGGGCTTCACAGAGGAGGCTGCACAGTATCAGCAGTTATAGCGGACTCTGGAGTCAGACTGCCTGGGTTCAAATCTTGCCTCTGCCACATATTGGGTATGTAACCTCAGGCAAGTTATTAATATTTAATGTCTTGGGCAATTTCCTCACCTATAAAATAAGTGATGATAAGAGTATCTATTTAGTAATCATCTCACAGCCAGCTCATTTCCCAGAGTCTGTCTACAGAACATGTTCCCAAGTTTGGCCCGTCAGGATCTGCCTTCTCACCAACCTCATCTTGCAGTGAGGAACCATCTGTCTCACCCCCGAGCCTTATCTTTCATCACTAGTTTATTGATCAGGCTCTTCCCCATCCTGGAAGGGTCATTCTTTTAGTCCTAGACCTAGGATGCGCCTCATGCCCTCCTTGATCTTTCTAACTTTACCTGTACTTTAAGGTTAGACCAACATTATTTCAGGCCTAGCTTTCTTACTCATTAAAGAAGAAAAGATCTACTCCTCTGAGACTTTTCTGAATTGAATAGACTATTCTGAACTGAATCTTTGAAGCCACCCAAAGCCTGGATATTAGCTTTCTACAGTCCCCCTACAAACACTCTTCCTAAACTAAATAGCTGTTACTTATCTCTTTAATCCTCACTTATCTACTTCATGGAGTTAGTTCAATGCCTAAA
>NW_012151840.1:5026281-5027663 GCF_000956105.1 Propithecus coquereli
GCTTTGACCTTTACACTCATAGAGATTTTATACCAGGTCTGCCATATTATCTGCTACAAACTTGGCACCATCATTATCATCACACCTTTCTAAGTCTGGGAACTACATTTCCCAGAACTTCTTCCTATATAGTTCTGGATTAGAGTTTGCCAATGAAAGAAATTTCTGTGAGATTAAGAAGGTGGAAGCAAAGAGGAAGCCATTATTCCTAGGTCAAAAAGGCCAGAAGTGGTAGCTTTTAAAACTCCTCCACAGTGACTTTTTCTATGGACTTCTGGAAGCCTTCTATAACTTCACTCTTTTAGCTTCTATCACATTCACATATGCTCTAATTCCTATATGAAATCTCTTATTCCCATAATATTCATGGTGGTTCTCTTTTCCTGACCAAAACCTAATGGATATGCCAGGCCTAATGTTGATGTGGCTATGTCCTCCATTTTTGAAAGGAAAGAAGAAAGATTAATAAAATCTAATTATTCTGACCTTCATTCAACTCTGTTTTCCTTGGCAATGTCATCTAGAAAAATATCTGGAGAGATCTCAGACAATATTGCCTTGAATTCTTGAATCCCATCACCCTAAAATGTTTCCTGCATTCTGGGAGCAGGCTTCTTCCTGGGTGCCATCATTCCCACAGTGCTTCCACATAAGTGGATACTGTCATGTCAGACAAACATCCTGCATTCTTGGCAGCATTCATCAATAGGAGTCCAGGCAATGGATACAGGATTTAGGATACATCATTGGGCTGACCCTGGATCCTCTTTAACAACTTCCTAAGTGGTGATTCACCATGATCATACTCAGCCAGTAATTTAGAGAACAAGAAGGTTCTTTACTACACCAGTTGGAATCTTGTGTTTCAGGTAGTGCAGGTGCCAAAGCCAGCTATATACACAGATTAAATTAGTAGGATGTGACAGAGTTTAAAGAACCACCTTTGTCTAGCTTACCAGATAAGTCCTACTTAGTTCTGGACACACAGTAGGGGCCAAATTTACTTGGATTGTACAGAACCTGGGTTTCTGAATCCTCTTTGGTAGCCAACTATTGTGATTAAGAGTGTAGACTCTGCAGCCAGACTACCTAAGGTTAAATCTTGTTTTAATTTTGGAAAATCTGCTTAACCTCTCTGTAATTCACCTATAAAAAAAGAATAATGAGGTGAGGATGAAAGAAATAATGCATTTAAACTGATCAATACATCCTGGCATTATAATAATCATATAGGAATACCTGGAATATATTGTGGGTTTGATTCCAGGCCATTGCAAGAAAGCGAATATCACAATAAAGTGAGCCACACAAATTTTTTTGGTTTTCCAGTGCACATAAAAGCTATGTTTACACTATAGTGTAGTCTATTAAGTGTGCAATAG
>NW_012151840.1:5027768-5029511 GCF_000956105.1 Propithecus coquereli
TCCACTTAATATTTTCAGACCATGGTTGACTGTGGGTAACTGAAACCATGGAAAGCAAAATCTCAGGTAAGAAGGACTACTGTATATGTTAAATGATGCACATAAAGACAAAATTATGGCAGAGTATGATATGCACTGTCCTATATGTACACATGTCTTGGGAGGAATAATTGAGCCAGTAGTATTTGAACTAACTGAGTCTTATAGGAGAAAGAAAAGAGAGGAAGGACACTGAAGACAGATGGAGCAGCTCCAACAAAAGCACAGGGCCATAAAACAACACAGCGGGTATGAAGAACTTAGGGAACTTCCGTATGTTTGTATGTAAGTAGATGCAGGGAAGTGGTGGCTGACAAGACAGGGAAGTAGGCAAGGGCTTGATCATTTGTTCATTCAATGAATATGTATTGAGCACCTACTCACAAAGGGCTTCCTAATCCATGCCAAGAAGTTTGGGTTTTATCCAAACAATATTGAGTAACTGCTGAAGGATTTGAAAGTCCTATGATTCAAATTGTATTTTAGAAAGTTCATTCTGGAAGTTGCGCAGTGGATCATTTAGAGGATGACAAGACTGGAGGCAAGTAGAGACCATTTAAAATGCTGTTTCAGAAATCCAGGTAAGAAAGGTAGTGCGAGTGGGAGCAGAAAAGGCATAGTTCAGAGAAATATTTAGACTCTAAAATTGACAGAATTTGATGATATATTGGATTTGGAAAATGAGAGAGTGGAGTTTAGGATAATTCTTGGGATTCTGTTATACATAATGGGGTGAATTATGGTGAACAGATTAAAGGACTAAAGAAAGAAGAGAAAAACAAAGTGGGAAAAATTATGAAGTCTATTTTGTACATATTGATACCTATAGAAGAAATTGCTCGTTGTCTACCAGAATCCATTTTCTCCCTTCTTTACATAATGGTAGTTAATAGGTGGCTTCCCAGCCCTCCTTTGGAACTACATTTCCCAGCCACTCCTTGCAGTGGGGCAGTGGGCATATGACTAAGATCTTGCTGGTGGAATGTGACCAAGAGCAAAGAATGCAACTTATTTCTCACTTGCTTAAGAAGAAATCCTTGTGCCTAGATTTTTGCTCCTTCCTCTTTTTACTCTTTAGAAGGGTGGTGACCAAAATGACCTAGGAAGTCACAAGTTGAGGATGGCATTAGCCTCCATTAGCCTATGTCCCTGAATGTATCAGAGCTGTCTTCTAATCTAGGACACCCACTTTGGGATACTTACATGATAGAGAAATACACTTATTGTCCTTCAAGTCATGAATTTTTAGAGTCTATTTGTTATAGCAGCTTAGCCTACCTCATACAACATCTAAGTGGAGATAAGGACAGTTGAATATACTAGTCAGAAGTTCAGGAAGGAGGCAATCAATTATTACCAAATTGGGTTAATGTCAAAGCCATGGATATGAATAAGTCTCTCATAAAAAGTATACAAATAAAGAAAAAAAAGGACTTCAGATAGAACACAAGAGAATACAATATTTAAAGTGTGCATAGAGGAAAAATGAGGATACCACAGTGAAAAGTGGAAAAAATAATAAGAGAATTAGAGAATAGTGGTATTAAAGAAGCCAAGAGAGGAGATAGTATTAAGGACAGAATTGTCAAAGGAAGCTGTCAAGGAAGGAAGTTCCATGAGAATATGGGAGATGATGGGACCTAGAACAACATGGATTACCCTAGAACAGAGTTGAAAATTTTTTCACACTGCAAGAGAACATCA
>NW_012151840.1:5033018-5035032 GCF_000956105.1 Propithecus coquereli
AAAAAGAATAAATGGAAAAAAAAAAAAGTTCAACTCTGCATGTAATGAGAAAAAAGTTAAACATTCTAAGCAGGGAAGTGACCAACTATTTCAGTTTGCCTGGGATTATCCTCGTCATAGAAGGGACAGCTTATGACCCAGAAAACCTCTCAATCCTGGGCAAACCAGGATGGTTGGTCACCCTGTGAAAGAAATGATTTGATCAACTTAATTTCCACACGGCTCACTGTGACAGGATGGAAGGAAAGAGACTGATAAGACACCAGGGAAATAGTCTTCAGCAGAGATGATGAGACCCTAAGCTGAAGCAGTGACTGTGAGGATGAAGGCGTGAGGAAGAATTCAAAGGTGTTTAGACAGCAAAATCTATTAATACATCACTCGCTGAATGACCTGATGTGGGAAATGAGGAAGCAGAAGAAATCTAGAATAACTCCTAGGATTTGGAGTGACTGAATGAATGGTCTTAATGCCAGTAGACAGAAGTATAGGAAGCTAAGTGAGTTGATTGAGATATTGAGTTTGGGACATGTTAGATTTGTGTCTGATGTTTCCATGAGACATCCAAGATGGAGCTCTCCAGGGCATGGTCCAGATTTTGGGAGCAGATCAGAACTGGAGAGACAGTCACATTCTCTACATTCTTTGGAGATGGAAAAATATGGAAGTTGTATGTTTATGAATAAGAATTATAACAGCTACCACTTATTGGTGTCCCTGTGTTGGGAGTAACAGAGACTAGTTTGAACAAATTTAAGCATAATTGCAATATAGATAAGGACACAGGGGTGTGTCACAAAACCCAAGGGCAAGGATGCCACTGGGTTTCAGCAAAGGACTGGAGCCAGGGAGGACCATGACATCAGAACTCTTGTTATCTCTTGTCTCCAGTCCTCTTTGTGCCTCTTCTCCCTGCTTCATTATTCTCTTGGAAGAGATTGCTTTTTCCTGCTTCCCAAACCATATGGCTGTTCACAGATGGCTGTTTATACTTCTAGAGTTAATATCTACTTCATTGAAGGTACCAGGCAGAGACTAAGAAGAAAATCACATAGTGCTAATATTTAATTGCAAGGGAAAGTTGAATCAGGTGGATAACCTGGACCAAATAATTGTGGAGGGGGCTTAGAAGGTAATCAGTAGTCCCCAAAACAATAGCAGTAGGGAAGATGACCCAAGGTATGCACTACACACATATGTTCTTATTAATCCTTAGAGTAACACTACGAGATATTTGTTATTACTATTCCTTATGCTATAAATGCTCTGAAGGCAAAGACTATGTCAACTTGTTCACCACTGTATAGATGCCAGTGCACCTAGCACAATGCCTAGCTCGTGCTTAATAATTCATTTTGTATGGTTGAGTAATTGAATGAATGAACCTCAATTTTACATCTGAAGAAACTTGGGGTCAGAGAGGTGCAATCACTTTCCCAAGGTGACACATTCAGTTAGTAAAAAGGAGAATCAAACCCAAATCTAGTCCACTTCAGACTTTGTGGTCATAACTAACAAAAACTCCCTTTCTGGTGAAACCCTCACTGCTACCCTAGAAGTCTGAATATCCTTGGTAAACAGTATTTTCCAGACCCTGAAAGTAAATTGACAGTGGAGAGTCAAGTTGTATCAAACCAGCAGATGAGAGAGATGGTCAGGGGCTTGGCCTGTTCTGAAAGCCAGGATGAACTCTTGCACATCTACAGAAGGGGCTGGGGGCCAGCTCTCTGCCGTGTCCTGGGCCAAGTGCTCAGGACTGGTGTTAGCAATGTGCAGCATAGCAACACAAGAACACCGGGAGGGCATTTGTGGTACAGCATCCCTAGGCAGTTATGTCACACAACTTGACCATCTCACAACTAAAATTTCCAGCAGGAAAAGGTCCCAGGTGTGTCTCCATCCATAGGCCCAAAAAGCAAAACAAGATAATCTTAGATTCTTTAAGAGGGCTCTGCAACTTTCAATCCCTTCAATACAAGAATTCATATCCACCAACTAATAAAGATTGATTTAG
>NW_012151840.1:5035082-5036094 GCF_000956105.1 Propithecus coquereli
GGGCGTTGGGCACTCTTGTAGCTCTGGCTTGGGCAATGCAAAGGCATTATATGTAACCAAAATGTTTGTGCCCCCATAATAATCTGAAATTTTTTTAAAAAAAGGAAATAAATAAATAAATTGGAAAAAAGCTATCTGTGAGGCACAATAAAGTGCAATAAAATGAGATATGCCTATACCAATAACTTTACTGTCTCTGCACTAAGATCTGACTTAGATTCCTGGTTGTTGTCTTATTGCAACTTCATCTATTTTCTTCTAAATAAAGGGCACACACATATGTTTTAGTCTAGGCTTTTCAGGTGTACTTTCTACCCTCACCTCCACCTGATGAACAATACCTACCATCAAATAGCTTCTTCTTTTGTGCGTGGTCAAGCTTACTGCATAGCCTAATTTACCTCTTGAAACTGTCCTGTCCAACTACTACTTCATGTTATATGATCTTGCCCCAACCACCACCTTCGTAACTTCATCTACACCTCTCCCCTTTGCCCACTCTACCCTAGCCACATTGTTTTCTTGCTGTCCCTTAAATGTACCAAACAGCTCCTTCTACAGGGCCTTTATCCTTTGTTTTTCTGCCTAGAAAACTCTTCCCCTGAGAATATGGTTTGAGCCCTCCCTGCCATCTGGTCTTTGCACAAACGTCATGATCTCAGGCCTTCCCTTACCAACCCTGCATATAAAATAGACTCCCCTCCAACTCTCAATCATCCTTATCCTGCTTTATTTTACTTTACATTATTATCCTCATGTGCCATATCATATATTTATTCATTTATTAATTGTCTATTTCTTCCCACTCCCATCCCTAATGGAGTTTCCTTGCCTACACATATTACTGGAAAATATCCTATTTGCTAATAGCGTAATAGGATATGACCTGTCACAGCTCTCCAGACTCCTCTGATTTCCCCTTTTTAAAATTGAATATCACTTAAATAAAATAGAGTCGTGGGATAGTTCACTCTTCCCAAACAAGGCAAAACAATATTTTACCATCTTATGA
>NW_012151840.1:5046729-5048824 GCF_000956105.1 Propithecus coquereli
ACTCAATATGTCAGTTTTGCATTTAGGTAGAGGAAGGTTTTAAATCTGTGGAATATACACTCACACAAGACCCTCAGTCGGCAAATGTCTCCCTCCCACTGAGACCAGTCTGAACCATTCATTAGTACCTGCCTGTCAGAATTCCATGGGATAGGAGGGCAGGAGGCAGAAAGTAGAGAAATCAAGAAGTCCATTAGAGACTACTGGCAATCTGGCTCCTCATGAAAGAGAAGGGACAGAAATTTTTTTCTATCTATAAACACCGCACACACACAAAAAACAATACATGGTTTTAAGACCTGAGAAGAGTAAGCCTTCATACTAAGGATGAGGTGACTACAAATTGTAGACAACCAAGAAGGGACTTCCAGGGTCAGACTGCAACCAGAGGAAATAAGCGTATAAATTAGAGAAGCAGGATAAATACACCATAACCCCCTAGCCCCAGTGGATCAGTCATAGACTAAATGGAAGAGAAAGGAGATAATCTATGTATCCTGATGGCAAATCCAGGGCCCATGCTTTGACCTGCTGCCCCCAGAATAAATGGGGCTGATGTGAGGACTCTGTCTCCCTTATAGACAGAGTTTTCACTATTATCATCACCATCATAAATTGCATCAAGATTATTGGCATCATAATCATCTTTAGTCAATGTGGCCTACCAGCCACAGTTGGCCTACTAGCTCAGTCGAGCCAGGACCAAGATCCACTTCCAATCAGACCAATCACAGGCCACTTCTCTATAGCACTAGGTGCCCAGGGATATTGGTTAATCCTGAGCACAATGTCTAACATATGATTTTAGCTCTCAGAACAAAACTGACAACAGTGACTTTCATGATGAAGTCATTCATAAAACAGACAAATATAATATGTCAATAAAATGCAAAAAGAAAGATAGCAGTTTTAAAATTCTGAGTTAAAATAAAAATGTCTACCATTTATTGAACGGCTGTTTTGTTCTAGATACTTGACTTAATCTTTGAAGCTTTATAACAGCCCTATGAAGAAAATTTCCCACATTCACAGATATGTTAAGTCACATAACTAGTAAGTGGCTGAGGCAGGATTCCAACCCAGATCTGTCAGATTCCAAGGTCTATGCTTTTAATCATGGCACTAAACAGCTTTGTTATAGATTTTTTGTTTTAGATTTCAAGGAGAAGCCAAGAAAACATACTCTTTTAAGAGTTCTACCCTGTGTCTGCCCTGAATTCTTCTATGTGGACCAGACTTAGGAAACAGGTATGAGAAAGGCCCTGGCAGAATTCAAGGCTAATAGCTTTTCCTCTTGGAGCAAAAGCCCCAGGCCTCATTCTCCACGAGTATACCTGCCTCTCAAGCTATATCAATCTCAGAAATGAGTGGGATGTCATCACTGAACATCTTAAAAAGTTAAGTATTGATCTCCCTGGGCCAAGGATCTTGGAGCCTTAGGTAGCAGATTCTGTTTCAGGTATTTTTGACTTGCACAAAACTGAGCGTATTGAGTGGGGCAACTGGATTACAGAACACAGTCAATCCCTGAGACCTTAGTCACCCTATAATAGGTACATAAAATAATCACTCTATCTGTCTTTTGCAATTATCTTGATAAGCTGGTGATAGAGTATCCCTTTTTCAAGATGCCAGTGCCCAAGGAAGAAAATCTCCCCTGGAAGAAAAAGTGAGACATGCAGATGTGGTTTTCCACAGATTCCATTTTCCTCTTCTTCCTCTTAGAGTCCATCTGCTCAGAGGTTGTTTACATTGAGCAGTCCCAGATGACCTAAGCACTAGAGCATAATTAGCCCCAGAGTCAAAGAATGAACACGTGGGAGAAGTGACTTTATTTACAGTAGGTAAAATAAACGTAATTAGTTTTTAAAGGGAGAACAAATGATATTAACACAGATATTGGCAACAATCAATAATATTAATTGGATTAATTCATGGATTAAAATTCAAGCCTGATGCCATAACTCACAGAGGTCCTGTATTTATTTTTCCATAATCCTATTCAAAGATGTCATACCAGGCAGCCCAGAATATAATTTTTGTCAATTCTCTCCTCATCTAGAAGGCATGAAAAATTAGCCCTGTTGGGTATTGC